>NC_057801.1:6262334-6269268 GCF_018294505.1 Triticum aestivum
TTGCGGGCCGCGAATTCGCCCTTCTACTCCATCTCACGTGATGATCGGACATGGTTTAGTTGATTTGGATCACGTGATCACTTAGATGAGTAGAGAGATGTCTGTCTAAGTGGGAGTTCTTAAGTAATATGATTAATTGAACTTAAATTTATCATGAACTTAGTACCTAATAGTATTTTGCTTGTCTATGTTTGTTTGTAGATAGATGGCTCGTGCTATTGTTCCGTTGAATTTTAATGCGTTCCTTGAGAAAGCAAAGTTGAAAGATGATGGTAGCAATTACACAGACTGGGTCCGTAACCTGAGGATTATCCTCATTGCTGCACAGAAAAGTTACGTCCTGGAAGCACCGCTAGGTGCCAGGCCTGCTGCTGATGCAACTGACGACGTTAAGAACGTCTGGCAGAGCAAAGCTGATGACTACTCGATAGTGCAGTGTGCCATGCTTTACGGCTTAGAACCGGGTCTTCAACGACGTTTTGAACATCATGGAGCATATGAGATGTTCAAGGAGTTGAAGTTGATATTTCAAGCAAATGCCCGGATTGAGAGATATGAAGTCTCTAATAAGTTCTACAGCTGCAAGATGGAGGAGAATAGTTCTGTCAGTGAACACATACTCAAAATGTCTGGGTATAATAATCACTTGATTCAACTGGGAGTTAATCTTCCTGATGATAGTGTCATTGACAGAATTCTCCAATCACTGCCACCGAGCTACAAGAGCTTCGTGATGAACTATAATATGCAAGGGATGAACAAGACTATTTCCGAGCTCTTCGCAATGCTAAAAGCCGCGGAGGTAGAAATCAAAAAGGAGCATCAAGTGTTGATGGTTAACAAAACCACCAGTTTCAAGAAGAAGGGCAAAGGGAAGAAGAAGGGGAACTTCAAAAAGAACAGCAAGCAAGTTGCTGCTCAAGAGAAGAAACCTAAGTCTGGACCTAAGCCTGAAACTGAGTGCTTCTACTGCAAGCAGACTGGACACTGGAAGCGGAACTGCCCCAAGTATTTGGCGGATAAGAAGGATGGCAAAGTGAACAAAGGTATATGTGATATACATGTTATTGATGTGTACCTTACTAATGCTCGCAGTAGCACCTGGGTATTTGATACTGGTTCTGTTGCTAATATTTGCAACTCGAAACAGAGACTACGGATTAAGCGAAGATTGGCTAAGGACGAGGTGACGATGCGCGTGGGAAATGGTTCCAAAGTCGATGTGATCGCGGTCGGCACGCTACCTCTACATCTACCATCGGGATTAGTTTTAGACCTAAATAATTGTTATTTGGTGCCAGCGTTGAGCATGAACATTATATCTGGATCTTGTTTGATGCGAGACGGTTATTCATTTAAATCAGAGAATAATGGTTGTTCTGTTTATATGAGTAATATCTTTTATGGTCATGCACCCTTGAAGAGTGGTCTATTTTTGTTGAATCTCGATAGTAGTGATACACATGTTCATAGTGTTGAAACCAAAAGATGCAGAGTTGATAACGATAGTGCAACTTATTTGTGGCACTGCCGTTTAGGTCATATCGGTGTAAAGCGCATGAAGAACCTCCATACTGATGGGCTTTTGGAATCACTTGATTATGAATCACTTGGTACTTGCGAACCGTGCCTCATGGGCAAGATGACTAAAACGCCGTTCTCCGGAACTATGGAGCGAGCAACTGATTTGTTGGAAATCATACATACTGATGTTTGTGGTCCAATGAATGTTGAGGCTCGCGGCGGGTACCGTTATTTTCTCACCTTCACAGATGATTTGAGCAGATATGGGTATATCTACTTGATGAAACACAAGTCTGAAACATTTGAAAAGTTCAAAGAATTTCAGAGTGAAGTGGAAAATCATCGTAACAAGAAAATAAAATTTCTACGATCTGATCATGGAGGAGAATATTTGAGTTACGAGTTTGGTCTACACTTGAAACAATGCGGAATAGTTTCGCAACTCACGCCACCCGGAACACCACAACGAAATGGTGTGTCCGAACGACGTAATCGTACTTTACTAGATATGGTGCGATCTATGATGTCTCTTGCTGATTTACCGCTATCATTTTGGGGTTATGCTTTAGAGACGGCCGCATTCACGTTAAATAGGGCACCATCAAAATCCGTTGAGACGACGCCTTATGAACTGTGGTTTGGCAAGAAACCAAAGTTGTCGTTTCTTAAAGTTTGGGGCTGCGATGCTTATGTGAAGAAACTTCAACCAGATAAGCTTGAACCCAAATCGGAGAAATGTGTCTTCATAGGATACCCAAAAGAAACTATTGGGTACACCTTCTATCACGGATCTGAAGGCAAGATTTTCGTTGCTAAAATCGGATCCTTTCTAGAGAAGGAGTTTCTCTCGAAAGAAGTGAGTGGGAGAAAAGTAGAACTTGATGAGATAACTGTATCTACTCCCTTATTGGAAAGTAGTTCATCACAAGAACCGGTTCCTGTGACAACTACACCAATCAGTGAGGAAGCTAATGATATTGATCATGAAACTTCAGATCAAGTTTCTGTTGAACTTCGTAGGTCTACCAGAGTAAGATCCGCACCAGAGTGGTATGGTAATCCTATTCTGGAAGTCATGTTACTTGACCATGATGAACCTACGAACTATGAGGAAGCGATGATGAGCCCAGATTCCGCAAAATGGCTAGAGGCCATGAAATCTGAGATGGGATCCATGTATGAAAACAAAGTATGGACTTTGGTTGACTTGCCCGATGATCGGCAAGCAATTGAGAATAAATGGATCTTTAAGAAGAAGACTGACGCTGATGGTAATGTAACTGTCTATAAAGCTCAACTTGTTGCGAAAGGTTTTCGACAAGTTCAAGGAGTTGACTACGATGAGACTTTCTCACCTGTAGCGATGCTTAAGTCTGTCCGAATCATGATAGCTATTGCTGCATTTCATGATTATGAAATTTAGCAAATGGATGTCAAAACTGCATTCTTGAATGGATTTCTGGAAGAAGAGTTGTATATGATGCAGCCAGAAGGTTTTGTTGATCCAAAAGGTGCTAACAAAGTGTGCAAGCTCCAGCGTTCCATTTATGGACTGGTGCAAGCATCTCGGAGTTGGAATAAACGCTTTAATAGTGTAATCAAAGCATATGGTTTTATACAGACTTTTGGAGAAGCCTGTATTTACAAGAAAGTGAGTGGGAGCTCTATAGCATTTCTGATATTATATGTAGATGACATATTATTAATTGGAAATGATACAGAGTTTCTGGATAGCATAAAGGGATACTTGAATAAAAGTTTTTCAATGAAAGACCTCGGTGAAGCTGCTTACATATTGGGCATCAAGATCTATAGAGATAGATCAAGACGCTTGATAGGACTTTCACAAAGCACATACCTTGATAAAATTTTGAAAAAGTTCAAAATGGATCAGGCAAAGAAAGGGTTCTTGCCCGTACTACAAGGTGTGAAGTTGAGTCAAACTCAATGCCCGACCACAGCAGAAGATAGAGAGAAAATGAAAGATGTTCCCTATGCTTCAGCCATAGGCTCTATCATGTATGCAATGATGTGTACCAGACCTGACGTATGCTTAGCAATAAGCTTGGCAGGAAGGTACCAGAGTAATCCAGGAGTGGATCACTGGACGGCGGTCAAGAACATCCTGAAATACCTGAAAAGGACTAAGGATATGTTTCTCGTATATGGAGGTGACAAAGAGCTAGTCGTAAATGGTTACGTCGATGCAAGCTTTGACACTGATCCGAACGATTCTAAATCGCAAACCGGATACGTGTTTTTATTAAATGGTGGAGCTGTAAGTTGGTGCAGTTCTAAACAAAGCGTCGTGGCGGGATCTACATGTGAAGCGGAGTACATAGCTGCTTCGGAAGCAGCAAATGAAGGAGTCTGGATGAAGGAGTTCATTTCCGATCTAGGTGTCATACCTAGTGCATCGGGACCAATGAAAATCTTCTGTGACAATACTGGTGCAATTGCCTTGGCAAAGGAATCCAGATTTCACAAGAGGACCAAGCACATCAAGAGACGCTTCAATTCCATTCGGGACCAAGTCCAAGTGGGAGACATAGAGATTTGCAAGATACATACGGATCTGAATGTTGCAGACCCGTTGACTAAGCCTCTCTCACGAGCAAAATATGATCAGCACCAAGACTCCATGGGTGTTAGAATCATTAATATGTAATCTAGATTATTGACTCTAGTGCAAGTGGGAGACTGAAGGAAATATGCCCTAGAGGCAATAATAAAGTTATTATTTATTTCCTCATATCATGATAAATGTTTATTATTCATGCTAGAATTGTATTAACCGGAAACATGATACATGTGTGAATACATAGACAAACATATAGTCACTAGTATGCCTCTACTTGACTAGCTCATTAATCAAAGATGGTTATGTTTCCTAACCATAGACATGTGTTGTCATTTGATTAGTGGGATCACATCATTAGAAGAATGATGTGATTGACATGACCCATTCCGTTAGCCTAGCACTTGATCGTTTAGTATACTGCTATTGCTTTCTTCATGACTTATACATGTTCCTGTAACTATGAGAATTATGCAACTCCCGTTTACCGGAGGAACACTTTGGGTACTACCAAACGTCACAACGTAACTGGGTGATTATAAAGGAGTACTACAGGTGTCTCCGAAGGTACATGTTGAGTTGGCGTATTTTGAGATTAGGTTTTGTCACTCCGATTGTCGGAGAGGTATCTCTGGGCCCTCTCGGTAATGCACATCACTATAAGCCTTGCAAGCAGTGTAGCTAATGAGTTAGTTACGGAATGATGTATTACGTAACGAGTAAAGAGACTTGCCGGTAACGAGATTGAACTAGGTATTGGATACCGACGATCAAATCTCGGGCAAGTAACATACCGATGACAAAGGGAACAATGTATGTTGTTATGCGGTTTGACCGATAAAGATCTTCGTAGAATATGTGGGAGCCAATATGGGCATCCAGGTCCCGCTTTTGGTTATTGACCGGAAACAAAGTTCTGGGTCATGTCTACATAGTTCTCGAACCCGTAGGGTCCGCATGCTTAACGTTTCGTTGACGATATAGTATTATATGAGTTATGTATGTTGGTAACCGAATGTTGTTCAGAGTCCCGGATGAGATCATGGACATGACGAGGAACTCCGGAATGGTCCGGAGATAAAGTTTGATATATGGGATAATAGTGTTTGATCTTTGGAAGAGTTCCGGAATTCACCGGAAGGGGTTCCGGATGTTTCCCGAAATGTTTGGGAACGAGAACACGTTATTTGGGCCAAAGGGGAAAGTCCACAAGGTTTTTGGAAAGCGCAAAAGGAAGTTTTGCGGAGTCCAGGGGCCAGACGCCAGGGTCCCTGGCGTATGGGTCCAGATGCCGGGAACCCTGGCGTCTGGCCCTGGAGTCCGAGAAGGACTCTTGCCTTTCGGGTGAAACCGACTTTGTGGAGGCTTTTACTCCAAGTTTCGACCCCAAGGCTCAACATATAAATAGAGGGGTAGGGCTAGCACCAAAGACACATCAAGAAACACCAAGCCGTGTGCCGGCAACCCCATCCCCTCTAGTTTATCCTCCGTCATAGTTTCCGTAGTGCTTAGACGAAGCCCTGCGGAGATTGTTCTTCACCAACATCGTCACCACGCCGTCGTGCTGCCGGAACTCATCTACTACTTCGCCCGTCTTGCTGGATCGAGAAGGCGAGGACGTCATTGAGCTGAACGTGTGCAGAACTCGGAGGTGCCGTGCGTTCGGTACTTGGATCGGTCGGATCGTGAAGACGTACGACTACATCAACCGCGTTGATAAACGCTTCCGCTTAGCGATCTTCAAGGGTATGAAGATACACTCCTCCTCTCGTTGCTATGCCATCACCATGATCTTGCGTGTACGTAGGAATTTTTTTGAAATTACTACGTTCCCCAACAGCCAACTCATTGGAGGTGGCCATAGAAGCGGGAAAAGAGCACATTGTGGATGCTCTTAGTGTTATAGCAGCAATTCCATGGTTCTAGCGTGAAATAAGATCTCCCAAGGGGCGCACACAACGACCACAGGATGACACCGATATCAAAACATGTAAGGGTGCCATAACCACGCACTAAAAAACTACACTCTCTTCTCAAATGCAGTCTCCAACAGCACCCCGATATGCAAATGAAAAACACACCGCCAGTACATAATTAAAACTGAAGCCAACATAGACCAGACTAAAACGAAAGAGCTGACTGCAATAAACTGCTAGAGAAAAAAGAGTTAACCCCATGATGTTAAAAGGAACTCTCATGCTACCTAACGTATGAGATGTTTTGCCGTTGGAGGTATTATACTATTGTTATAACAAAAAATCATTCATTTTCAAATAATATCAATGGAACCAATATATATCAGCAACTTTGATGAAATGTGGAGACGCATATATAGACAACAATAGCTTCTTTTCTAGAATATGGTGCCAGCATACATGTGAAATGACTATATTAGCAATAAAAGCACACATTATTACACTATGAATAGGAAAATAATGAGTTTGTAATGAAGAATACGATAGAGAAAAGTCAAAATTCGATAATCTTTGCTGCGTTATTTAAGTATTCCATTCATGTCAGTTGGACTGCCATACAGCGGTCCACACTCACACTGGATGACCGTGGTACGTTGAATCCGCACTAAGGGGCGGTACTCAGAGTAAGACACGCACATTTACACTAGTAGAAAAAGAGGCTTCCGTCCAGCCTCATTAGTCGCGAAACTGTAGGAACCGCGACTAATGAAGTCTTCAGTCGCGGTTCGGCAGATGAACCGCGACCAAATGCCTGGGCCCAGGGCAAGGTGCGCAAAGGCCTTTAGTCGCGGTTGCACGGGGATGAAGCATTCAGGGGGCGGCCTATTAATTTCCCATTAGTGTTAATACACATATA
>NC_057801.1:6269318-6274193 GCF_018294505.1 Triticum aestivum
GAAAAAAATTAATTCTATAAATATGCCAAGGCCCAGCCCCATCCGGCACAAGAGGCAGTAATGACATCCTCCTCTATTGCCGTCGAGGCTACTCTGCTCCTCTTCATCCTCGTCGCCCATGCCCATGGCTGCGGTGCCAGGAACCACGCGCCTCGTCCTTCCCCGGCCACCAAAAAGCCTCCCTACATGGCCACTCCTCCTGCGGCCAATTCCAGCTGGCTCGACGCCAAGGCGACATGGTACGGCGCGCGCCACGGTGCTGGGCCCGACGACAATGGTGGCGCGTGCGGGTTCAAGAACGTCAACTTGCCGCCCTTCTCTGCCATGACCTCCTGCAGCAATGAGCCGCTCTCCAAGTATTATACCCATCCAGCAGCCAACACTTAGCCATTTGGAGCCATTCTCTTCACAAGTGGGTGTAGGTTTGTTTTTGGTTCCTCTTATGCACATAAGGTGTTTGATGAAATGCCCCAAGAGCATGAAACAAACATGACATGAAGTGTTGGAGCCACACTCCTCGATCGCGGTTAGCAACTTGATGAACCTTTGATGTGTCATTGATAAAATATGCATGTGTGCAGTTCATTGTTTAATTTATATTATTTGTAGCTAGTTAGTTTAACAAATGCATGATGGTTAATTATATACTTTATATTATAATAATGCAGATGAATCGGCAATGGATGTACGGTAACCGACTCTCCGGCGAGTTCACTACGGGTTTTAAAGATTTCCTCGTAGTGGCTAATGCGAACAAGCAGGGGGGTTTTGTTATCTGTCCATGTGTTATCTGTAAGAATCAGAAGGGTTACTCTTCCTCAAGAGATGTTCACATGCATCTGCTTCGGCACGGTTTCATGCCAAGCTATAATTGTTGGACCAAGCATGGAGAAAGAGGGGTTATAATGGAAGAAGATGAAGAAGGGGATGATTTCATCGATGAAAGCTATCTTGCTCATTTCGGTGATACTTTCATGGAGGATGCTGAAGGTGAAGGGGAAGGTGAAGAAGAGGCACGTGATGATCCCGTTGATGATCTTGGTCGGACCATTGCTGATGCACGGAGACGCTGCGAAACTGAAAAGGAGAGGGAGAATTTGGATCGCATGTTAGAGGATCACAGAAAGGCGCTGTACCCCGGATGCGATGATGGTCTGAAAAAGCTGGGCTGCACACTGGATTTGCTGAAATGGAAGGAAGAGGCAGGTGTAGCTGACTCGGCATTTGAAAACTTGCTGAAAATGTTGAAGAATATGTTTCCAAAGGATAACGAGTTGCCCGCCAGTACGTACGAAGCAAAGAAGGTTGTCTGCCCTCTAGGTTTAGAGGTTCTGAAGATACATGCATGCATCAACGACTGCATCCTCTACCGCGGTGAATACGAGAATTTGAATGAATGCCCGGTATGCACTGCATTGCGTTATAAGATCAGAGGCGATGACCCTGGTGACGATGTTGAGGGCCAGAAACCTAGGAAGAGGGTTCCCGCCAAGGTGATGTGGTATGCTCCTATAATACCACGGTTGAAACGTCTGTTCAGGAACAAAGAGCATGCCAAGTTGTTGCGATGGCACAAAGAGGACCGTAAGTCGGACGGGGAGTTGAGACACACCGCAGATGGAACGCAATGGAGAAAGATCGACAGATGGTTCAAAGATTTTGCAGCTGACGCAAGGAACATAAGATTTGCTCTAAGTACGGATGGCATGAATCCTTTTGGCGAGCAGAGCTCCAGCCATAGCACCTGGCCCGTGACTCTATGCATCTACAACCTTCCTCCTTGGTTGTGCATGAAGCGGAAGTTCATTATGATGCCAGTGCTCATCGAAGGTCCGAAGCAACCCGGCAACGACATCGATGTGTACCTAAGGCCATTAGTTGATGAACTTTTACAGCTGTGGGGTGGTGTCCGTGTGTGGGATGAGCACAAACAAGAGGAATTTGACCTACGAGCGTTGCTTTTCGTAACCATCAACGATTGGCCTGCTCTTAGTAACCTTTCGGGACTGTCAAATAAGGGATACAATGCATGCACGCACTGCTTACATGAGACTGAAAGTGTACATTTGCCAAATTGTAAGAAGAACGTGTACCTTGGGCATCGTCGATTTCTTCCGAAAATTCATCCAGTAAGAAAGAAAGGCAAGCATTACAACGGCAAGGCAGATCACCGGCCGAAGCCTGCGGAACGCACTGGTGCTGAGGTATTTGATATGGTCAAGGATTTGAAAGTCATCTTTGGAAAGGGTCCTGGCGGACAATCAGTTCCGAAGGGAGCTGACGGGCACGCAGCCATGTGGAAGAAGAAATCTATATTCTGGGAGCTAGAATATTGGAAAGTCCTAGATGTCCGCTCTGCAATCGACGTGATGCACGTTACGAAGAATATTTGCGTGAACCTCCTAAGCTTCTTGGGCGTGTATGGGAAGACAAATGATACAAAGGAAGCACGGCAGGACCAGCAACGTTTGAAAGACCCTGATGACCGGCATCCGGAATGGTTTCAAGGTCGTGCCAGCTACGCTCTGACCAAAGAAGAGAAGGTCATCTTTTTTGAATGCCTGAGCAGTATGAAGGTCCCGTCTGGATTCTCGTCCAATATAAAGGGAATAATAAACATGGCGGAGAAAAAGTTCCAAAACCTGAAGTCTCACGACTGCCACGTGATTATGACGCAATTGCTTCCGATTGCTTTGAGGGGGCTCCTGCCGGAAAATGTTCGAGTAGCCATTGTGAAGCTATGTGCATTCCTCAATGCAATCTCTCAGAAGGTAATCAATCCAGAAGTTCTACCATGGTTACAGAACGATGTGATCCAATGTCTTGTCAGTTTCGAGTTGGTGTTCCCGCCATCCTTCTTCAATATTATGACGCACCTCCTGGTTCACCTAGTCGAAGAGATTTTCGTTCTCGGTCCTGTATTTCTACACAATATGTTCCCCTTCGAGAGGTTCATGGGAGTATTAAAGAAATATGTTCGTAACCGTGCTAGGCCAGAAGGAAGCATCGCCAAGGGCTATGGAAATGAGGAGGTAATTGCGTTTTGTGTTGACTTTGTTCCTGACCTTAAGCCGATTGGTCTTCCTCGATCGCGGCACGAGGGGAGACTAAGTGGAAAAGGCACGATCGGAAGGAAATCAACGATATGTATGGACGGCCATTCTCTGACTGAAGCACACCACACTGTACTGACCAATTCCAGCTTGGTGGCTCCGTACTTTGAGAAACACAAGAATATTTTACGCTCGGAGAACCCGGGGAAGCCTGAATCCTGGATTAGGAAGGCCCACATGGAGACTTTCGGCAGTTGGTTGAGAAAACATTTAATGAATGACAATGATGTTGTAGATCAGCTGTACATGTTGGCCAAGACACCATCTTCGACTATAACGACTTTCCAAGGGTACGAGATAAATGGGAATACATTTTACACGATCGCCCAAGATAAAAAGAGCACCAACCAAAACAGTGGTGTCCGCTTTGATGCAGCAACCGAGAATGGGCAAAAGGTCACATATTATGGTTACATAGAGGAGATATGGGAACTTGACTATGGACCCTCCTTTAAGGTCCCTTTGTTCCGGTGCAAATGGTTCAAGCTAACAGGAGGTGGGGTAAAGGTGGACCAGCAATACGGAATGACAATGGTGGATTTCAACAATCTTGGTTACCTTGACGAACCATTCGTCCTAGCGAAAGATGTCGCTCAGGTTTTCTATGTGAAGGACATGAGTAGCAAACCGAGGAAACGGAAAGATAAGAAAACGATCAGTGCATCATGCGATGATCCAAAGCGCCACATTGTTCTTTCAGGGAAAAGAAACATCGTGGGAGTGGAGGACAAGACAGACATGTCAGAAGATTATAATATGTTTGCTGAAATTCCGCCCTTCAAAGTGAACACCGACCCAAGCATTAAGTTAAATGATGAGGATGCTCCATGGATACGGCACAATCGTAAGCAAGCAGGGACACAAGGGAAGAAATGATGTGTAATAATTTATTGTATCAAACCTTTTGTCAAACCTTCAAGGGGTTTTAAAATGAATTAGTTTTATTTTTCTGATTTTTTTGATATATAATTGTATTTTTAAGATTTTAAAATGAATTAGTTTTATTTTTCTGATTTTAAAAGGAAAAAGGAAGAAGCAGAAAGAAGGAAAAAGGAAGAAAAAAACAGAAGAAAAAAACAGAAGAAAAAAGGAAAAACAGAAGAAAAAAACAAACAGAAGAAAAACATAAAAAAAAACAGAAGAAAAAAACAGAAGAAAAAAGAAAAAAGGAAAAAAGGAAAAAAAAATGCCACCTACTGGGCCACCACGGCCTGAATACGACTAGAAACCCATTAAAGGGCCAGGATTCAGGCCCGCAGAAGGCCCAGTAGGCCCACATGCACATAGTGACAGAATAGGCCCGTAAGCCTGCATTTGAGAGGAGCTCGAAGTGGTGAGCGCAGCCGCGCTTATAAACCACTGTCGAAGCCTCTCGGCTAGCGAGGTGGGACTAAACATCCCACCGCACCGCGCCAGTTCTAGCACAGACCTTTAGTCGCGGTTGGGGAGGCGGGAACGGAGGGTCTTTCTGCGCGGGAACGGAGGCGGCGCCAAAACCCTTTAGTCGCGGTTGGCGAGGACAGCCGGAAAATCTTTGTGCACGTGCCCCTAATGACCGGCGCTCGGGAGTAACAGTCATCGCCATTGAATCCTTGAATCGATCAGAAGAACTTGACACCAAATCTCCCCGTTGCGTATGCACGACGAGAAAAATATAACCTCGCCGCTCCGAGGAGCTGGCAAGAATCTAAGCCGGAAATCGGTCTAATCCGTCCCCGGGTGAACGAACTTGACCAGGATCGGAGGCCGGATTGTTGTTAGG
>NC_057801.1:6274243-6277388 GCF_018294505.1 Triticum aestivum
GTATTTGCAGTTAGTTAAAGATAGTTTCTGTGAAGAGTGTTCCATTTTCCTTTCTCTCGACGCCGACGCCCTGCCCCGACCGACGCCGACGCCCTGCCCCGACGCCGACGCCGACGCCGAAGCCTTGCGCGCCGCCGCCCCCGTCCCCAGTGAGCGCCGCCGCCCCCGTCCCCAGTGAGCGCCGCCGCCGCCCTGCCCTTGCCCGCCGCCCTGCCCTTGCCCGCCGCCCCCGTCCCCAGTGAGCGCCGCCGCCGCCCTGCCCTTGCCCGCCGTGCGTTGCGCCCTTGCCCGCCGCCGCCGCCCTGCCCTTGCCCGCCGCCCGTGCGCCGGCAGAAGAAGAAGAAGGAAGAAGAAAAAGGAAGAAGAAGAAGAAAGAAAAAGGAAAAAGGAAGAAGAAAAAAGAAAGAAGAAAAAAAAGGAAGAAGAATTTTTTGTGTCTAATAAAAAGAAAAGAAAAACGAAACAGAAAAAGAAATGAAAAGAAATGAAAATAAACAAAAGAAAAAGAAAAAGAAAATAAACAAAGGAGAACATTTTGTAAAAAAAAGAAAAAGAAAAAGAACAATGAACAAAAAAAGAAAAGAAAAACGAAACAGAAAAAGAAAGGAAAAGAAATGAAAATAAAAAAAAGAAAAAGAAAAAGAAAATAAACAAAGGAGAACATTTTTTAAAAAGAAAAAGAAAAAGAACAATAAACAAAAAAAGAAAAGAAAAACGAAACAGAAAAAGAAAGGAAAAGAAATGAAAATAAAAAAAAGAAAAAGAAAAAGAAAATAAACAAAGGAGAACATTTTTTAAAAAGAAAAAGAAAAAGAAAAAGAACAATAAACAAAAAAAGAAAAGAAAAACGAAACAGAAAAAGAAAGGAAAAGAAATGAAAATAAAAAAATGGTTGGGAACCCTCGTAGGTGCGTTCGCTCGACAGTTTCGGCGTCGGCTACAACGGGCCGGTGCATTAGCAGCAGTACAACGGGCGAGGGTTATAAATGTGTTGTCCTCGCCTCCCCTCTCCGTGACGCCGTCGTCTGCCGCCCCGTCTCGCGCTCTACCGCGACACCCTCTCCCACCCCTTCCTCGCCCCCGGCTTTTGCCACCGCCCTTTCGCCACCGCCACCGCCACCGCCCCCCTTCTTCACTTAATTAATTTGTTTTTACTACATGTTTTCAGGACTGACATAATGGCGGACGATAGAGCTGACCCGATTATGGACAACTATGATCCGGACGGTGAAGCACATATGTTCGGCATCATAAACGGCGATATTCAATATGTGCCGACCGGAGAAGAAGAAGATGATATCTCTTCTTATCTGAACCTTGACGGTGAAGATGAAGGGCGCCGTCAGCAAGATGATGCCGAACAAACGTCGATAAACGACGATCTTCAAATGGAAGTAGCAACCACCTCCGGCGCCGAGGTATATATATACATTGAGCCTCTGGTGATACAAACTAACTGATTTGAATAAATATGTGTGTACTAACGCGCGCGACTCTTTCTTATTTTAGCCCTCGGCCGGATCGTCGAAACAATCGAGTACGTCGTCAAAGCGTGGCGCAACCAAGACGATGAAACAAGGAGAAACATGCACCATCGAGGTTGTCGACAGTGCAACCGGCAGGCCGCTGGAGCCCCGCAAGAACGCCACCAAGTTTGTCAGCCAATGCGGAGCCATTGTTAGAGACAACGTCTCGATCACCGTCCAGGAGTGGAATGAGCCAAAGAAGGCACGAATTGATGGTTTCACTTTTGTCGATAAGAGAACAAAAAAAGATTGCTTCAAGAAGCTTATGGAACATTTCGTTCTACCTCCGGAATACAACAAATTCGATGAGGAGGGTAACAAGATTGAGGAAAACAAGGAGAGGAGGAGGCTAGTCAAACAGTTCGCTCTTCATAAGATGGCCGACGCATTCCGGAAATTCAAGCAAAATCTAGCCCACGACTTTGTCAAGCAGAACAAGACTCCGGATTTCAAAGGACAATATGAGAAACTGAAAGATGATTGGCCAGAATTTGTGAAGCAAAAGAAATCGGAGCAGTTCATTCAAATATCGAAAAAAATAAGGAAAATGCGGCTAAGAAGGAGTACAATCATGTTATGGGGCCAGGAGGGTATCGCCTTTGGGAGCCTAGGTGGGAGAAGATGGAGAACGAGCTGAGGGCGCGAGGAATCCGTCCAGGTACGGAGGGATGGGACCCAAGGGCCAAAAGCTGGTGGTACGGGCATGGGGGAACGCTGAACCCGGAGACAGGGGAGTGTGTTTACCGGGGCAAATTAATTAAACCCACCCAAGCCCTTATTAACGCAATGAGGGATGCTCAACAGGGGAAGATCAAGTTCAACAGAGAGAACGACGCGCTGACAAAAGCCCTCGGGAATCCTGAACACGGAGGACGTGTACGAGGCATGGGGCACATTCCGTGGAAAATAGGGTTCCCCCAGAACGATGACCCGTACGGTTACAGAAGCCGTAAGAGAAAGATGGATCAGGAAGCAGATGTTGTGGCGCGGTTGGCATCGGAAATGGAGGTGATGAAGAAAACCATGAGTGTACTAGTAGCCGAAAGAGATGCAGCTCGGGTGCAGCATGAAGATCATCCAGCGGATCTCGGAAGCCAGCAGCGGAGAAGCAGCGTGGCTTCCACGGAGGCCCCACCGGAGCCTCTGGTGGTCCAAATTACTGCACCGGAGCCTCTGGTGGTCGAAATTACTTCATCGGAGCCTCCTCGCTACCCCGTGGACGATATAAAGGAGATGAAAGAATGTCATCTGTATTATCCTATCGGGAACATGTCCATGAAGGTAGCCATCGGCAGTGCTTTACCATGTTTACCTGGAGCACTCCACCACAACAACCCCATTCAAGATGGCTATGCTCGTGTCACGGTGGAGGACATAGTCCAAGGGTTTGAGGACCTGGAGATTGACATTGCTACACCTGAAGGGGAGAAAAGACTTGGAGATGTCAAGCGCCATTTCATTCTATGGCAAAAGAAGTTTATCAAGTTTCCAGGCGAGGCGCCAAGGACAACAAGTCCACCCCCCTACGGTGGTGGTGGTGGCGGTGGCGGTGGTGGTGGTGGTGGTGGTGGTGTGCCTTGCGCAAGACTAAACTCAGGTGTCTCGCAGTAGGAGAATAA
>NC_057801.1:6277438-6286792 GCF_018294505.1 Triticum aestivum
AATCGCGCCTATTGCGGCGCGTATTCGCCCTTCCCTCCGGCAAGAAGCAGAAGCAGTCCTGGATTATTAACCCGGACCCTTATGTACCTAAGACCACAAAGGTACCGGAGCCATCACTGAAGCCTCTCCCCACAAGGCCTTGGGAACGTAGTGCCGAGGAAGTCGACGCGGCCGCGGCTGCTGATTTGGAGAAATGGAAGGCGGACTGCAAGAAGAAAACAGAGCCCGAGCCCAAGCCAGTATTTTCTGATGAGCAAAAGAAGTGGGCTAAGTCATTTTTGAGCACACCGTCCCAAGCCGCGAAGAATCTGCCTAACGACTATGCACGTGAACTTCGCAGGCAGGCACTCATGTTCAAGGAGAACAAAGAGCGGGAGAAGGCCGAAAGTAAAAAAAGCGGGAAACAAGTTGCCCAGCTCGGGGAACAAACTAAACAATCGATTGCCCCGCTTATAGTGGAAGCCTTCTGTCCGGATGACCCCGAGATCATACAAGCTGCGGCAGCACAGGGATTGACTGTAACGAGTGCCAGAGAACAAGCGGCCAACTTAGGTATTACTCTTCGTGAACTGTTAGGCCTTGATGAGGCGCCAGTGAAGGAGGTAGTAATTACATATGTCAAGAATGGGCCTCTCGTCGAGCCTGCGGAGGAAAAGGATCTACCTCCACAAATGAAAGGTCTGCTGAAATGGTACAAGGGTTACATAAAAAATAAAAACGCCAAAGAATATATTTATGCGGAAGTTAGACATGAGCATCACTTCAAACATTACTATGTACAAATTGAACTGAGTGAATTGTTCCAGCTTTTCAATCTGCGCGAGCTCGATAAATCTATCATCAGTTGCTACGTTCTGTAAGTGATTTATTAATTTCTACCCCATCTCGTTCATATTGCCTGCACTATATATATGTCCTAACTATATTGTTGTGTCCGCTATTATACATGCAGAATGAAGATTAAGGAATGCAGAGTAAGGAACATCCATGATGTTGGGTTCATTGACCCACACATCGTTAATGGACATGTGTTGGAGCGTTACCCCGCCGACGTGGAGGCAGACCTGTGGCAGTTTCTTACAAAGCAGGAACTCAAAAGTGATATTCTATTTCCTTACCATTTTGAGTGAGTGTTTCTGTCTTGAGCACATTCTCTTTTGTTTACTCCATGCATGGTATGTGGCCGGCTAATCGATGAGTTATGCATGACGTACTGTGCATGTATCGTGTCCGCAGGTTCCACTGGATTCTGCTAGTAATTAAAGTTAACACCTCAGAATGTCTCGTCCACGACTCTGTGAATATGGATCCAAAGCTTTGGGGCGGCATGAGAAGAATGCTGCAGAAGTAATTATTTTCATTCATTTGCGCTCTATATCGATCGGCCTATTTCGTTCATTTCCTAATATCAAGTAACTAATTAATAACTCTCTTGTTCATTTAATTTTCTTTGCCTCGTAGGGTTTGGAGACGGTTCGTAGATACAAAGGTCGGTGAATTCAAAAAAGAGCTAGAATTCAAAATGTTAAAGGCTAAGAATGCTGGGGATATTCAGCCACCGGAGACCAATCTATGTGGATACTATGTCTGTGAGATGATCCGGAGATACACCTCTGAGCGGGTTCCGAGTGATACCAATGCTAAGAGGAATAACCTCCGGTGGATGCTTAGTCCAGAAGCTCGCTTCCGACCACTTCAAGAGGAACTAGCTGGATGGTTCAGCAGGGAAGTCCTCCATCCTAAAGGAGAACACTATTACGAGGACGTAGAACTTTATATGCATTAAATCATGTATGGAAACTTGTTCAAAATTGTATATGGTCATCCGATGATATTGAATATATATTGTATATTCCTCTTGAATTCTTTTTGGTTCTAATTTCAAATTTATTTGAAATTGTACATTCATATGCATGTATGTAGTACCGTAGAATATATGAAACTCCTTCAAAATTAAAATAAAGCACAAAAGAAATAAAACAATACAAATTAAACAGAAAACAGGTTTAAGGGGGGAGGTTTAGGGGGGGGGGGGGGCTAAAACCCTAAACCTGCGGCGGCCTTTAGTCGCGGTTGGCCAGAAGAACCGCGACTAAAGGTCCTCCGCCCCGACGGCCACCTGGCGCCCACGTGGACGGGCCTTTAGTCGCGGTTCTTAAGCAACCGCGACTAAAGGGGGGGGCCTTTAGTCGCGCCCGGTCGGTCGCGGTTGCGCAACCGCGACTAATGGCAGTTGCGAACCGCGACCAAAGGCCTTTTTTCCACCAGTGTTACTTAGTGCATGCCGTTTGGTAAAAATGCACAAGTGCAATATACATCACTAAATAGTGATGGACCTAAAGACTTCCCTTAGAGAAGGTACAACCTGGACAAATCCCACTCAGGCTACGTCTCAGAAAAGAATGAATTGATTATTACTCCCTCCGCCCCATAGTATAATATAAGTGCGTTTTTGACATTGAAACTCTGCCGGAGGATTGAAGAAGTTGTTCTTTGCTGAGAGTCACACATGCAGACGCAGTTTGCACGCGGACATTAATTATTACTCCACTTGTTTCCTCTCACGCGTTTTTTCTTGAAGAAACTAGCATTAGTGAAACGACACGTCTCATTGACGCGCAGTCGTCCTTGCTTCCCCGTAAGTGGACCGGATGCATGTGCGTTTTTGCATGCGGAAGTGACGGTCACTTACAAACTAAGGTTACCAACAAGCTATATATGTATATATACAGACACATGCAAGCATGAAGCATCCGTCCACAATTAAAACAGAGAGATCCACCAACTATGTTGAAGCCGGTGACATCATCTTCCTCGTCCGCACGATGCGGGGCGATCGTCGCAGCTGCACTAATCCTGTGTGCCTTGCAGGTCGAGCTTGTCCAGGGAGGTAACCAGCCATGCATAGACGGATGACAGTGAATATCCATGACTTCACAACTTTCTGATGTGGTTGATATAGACTACAGTACGTATCACGTACGTGCGAACCGATGGATATCTCTTTATGTGTTTGCAGGTGGAAGGCCGTTCCGGGAACCTCCGGCTCCTTTTTCAAACTGGAGTAGACATGCCTGCTATAGGAATAAGCCCCCTTGCGACCGCCGCTTCCTCCGCTTCCTGCCACCGCCGCTTCCTCCAACCCCTCCAGTAGATATACCTCCTGTAGATGGAAGAACGTTGGGGGCGCCTTGGCCTCCCACAGCTCACTAGGGTCACAACCACCGCTGTCCCTTGGGGCAGGTACCCCTTGTGCGACCCCAACCCATCGCCGTCGTCGCCGCTTCCTCCTACTCCAGCAGTTGCAAGAGACGCAGCTCCTGCTGGAAGCCATAGATAGTGCCAGTTCCGTGGCTTATGCAAAAGTTGTAGTGACAATAAGCCTTGACAAGTGTGGTTAAAATTAGCCAATAAGAACAAGCCATCCAGTTCTTTTCAGCTTATCGTCTTTAGCTTATAATCTGATATACCCGAAAAAGCCTGTAATATCCCTATACTGTAAATCTGTTATTTTTAAATGATATTTTAGTATTTCGTAGTGTTTTGCCACACGGATAACTTAAAATACGTAGATAATAGAATATCGTCTCGTACCGCACCTCATGTTCTATATTCTGGAGGTTTGGTACATACGTCTTCTTAAGTACACGTCCATCAATTCCAAATTCGGAAATCTAGTTCGATACATCCAAATTTGACACTATTGTACAATTCAAATTCAAAATATTCAAATAAAATCGAATGGTAGTACTTTTTCTCAGGAAGCAGCGGCGGAAGAGCCGGCAACTGGCTAATTTCCGTAATTCTCGGCCGGAAAAAAATCTTTGCTCCACTGTATGTTTTCCTTCATCAGTTTATTTAGACTACAACTTGATTTGAAACTATTGAGAGAGAGAGAGAGAAGGGGAGAGAGAGAGAGGAGTAAGTGCATTGTTTATGACTCATTATTTTTTCTGGAGGGGTTTACAATTTAGTAGCTCCCATAAAAATATATTTACATCATGGGTCCTATCTATTGAGATTTTCAGATTTCTTGAAAATACAAAAAAAGATGGCTCCGAGTTGAAAGTAGTGTGAATCGAATCTCAAAACGTCATGGTGGCAGTGAATATGTACACATACATTTTCATTTTAAAAGAAAAAATATAACCAATAAGTCAAAATAAAAAGTATTTCTTATATTTTTTAAATAATTATAATGACAGATTTTGCCGAATAGTTATTAAAAGTTATTTTGTTAATGGGTCATTTATATTGACATGACCATTTGGTCAAAAGTCATGAGTGCATTGTACTATTATATATGAGGAAACCAGCACTGGGAAAAAGTGAAAATATAAAGACACTTCTGGAGAAATTTAAGCAGGTAACCACTTGGAAAAAGCATGCCTCTGACCTGATTGTTGACGAAGAGTGTATATTAAGAAACACGAGTGGCCAAGAACAGATCACACCAAAATCTTGTGCGTCGTCCCAACATTTCCACGTAAAAACTAAGAAGCGGGAAAGAGGATGTCTGAAAAGCGCTGCGACATGATCATGGAGCGTCCTTCTTCCTACAACGCGAGTAGTGCTGCTCTCCTGCTGGCTATCCTTCTATGCTGTGCCTTAGTGTGCTCGGCCGCGGCACCCCTGGTAAAGTACTGACTGTATCCTTCTCCTTCTACCCTCGAATATATAGAAATCAGTAATTATCTCAAAGTTTGACCAAGTTTGTGCAAAAATATATTAGTATTTGTGATACCAAATAGGAGTATGATGAAAATATATGTTATCATAAATCAAATGCTACTAATTTGATGGCATAAATGTTGGTGTACTATTGTATAAATACAGTCAAACATAAAAAAAAGTTTAACTTTCCAACAAAGTTGGAAGTACACTCTTGAAAGAACAGAGGGGGTATGTTCGTACTTACGCCGAGCTTGATTTTTACGTGGATCTTGTTGTCCTGGACGGACTGTGTTGCTGCGCTCACCACTTGTGCATGAGGATTAAACCAACTCACAAAACCTGAAGCTGCAACCGACAATGTGCGATCCAGCCCCTTGTTGTTGTTGTTGTTGTTGTTTGTTGATGATGTTGTTGTTGTTGTTGTTGTGAGCGCTCAACATGTTTAGCATGCAATTAATATCATACCAAATATCAACATCTGTGCTAATCACATAATTAACATGTATTTTTAGGAACAATTAACGTGTTATTGTATGTAAAGTGATTTTTACAATAGATATAGTAAGGATATTTCGAAATCCAACCGGAAGTTAGAAAAACACAAATACAAAATTACTTGGACGTATGATCACTACCTGGTCAATGTTGGCAGCAATTTATTGTTTGGTGTAACTTTTATATTTATTTCTTCATATGAAAATATTGTGCTTCAATTTTTCAAAAGGTCATCACGGGTTTAAATATGTTTTCCAGTGCAAAAAATGTGCTCATACAACTTCTATAAAAAAATTAATACAATTAAAACATGTTCATGATTTTTTTAAATGTTCAGACCATGTAAAAAATTGATGGTATTCAGACCAAAAGTTTTTGCATCATTCATATCTACGTTTGTGACATTTAAGAAAAATGTCAATTTTTAGCATTTTTTATACAATGTAAAAACAACTATTCGCATAATTTAGGAAAAAAATGTCCGTACCATACGAAATATTTTGCGTGACATTTTAAAAAATGTTCATGGCTTCCAAGATATGTCTGCATCATTTGAAAAATAAATATTTATGGGTTAGTGGAAAATAATCGACGTGTATCAAAAAAAATGTTCCATGTTTATATGGAAAAAGGAAAACATGTACCAGAAAAAGTAGACATGCATAGAAAAATATAAAAATAAAATAGAAAAGAATAAAGAGAAAACTAAAAAATAAAACCAACAAAAATTTAAAAGCAAAAAAGGAAGAGAAAAACACAAATGAAAGACATGGAAGAAAAAAAAACACGTAGGGCTCTATAACTGGTTCATATCTGTCTATAGAACCTTTCTAAAACTATGCCACTAGGCTGGCCCACTAAAGAAAACTCCTTGAGGCGATGCTTATCTTCCACCTCGCAATAAGTGACGTAAAGCTTTTGTGCCGTTGGCACAATAGCAACCCGGTTATGATCGACTGAGTTGATTGCAGCTATAAGTTCGTAACACGCGTTGAAAGAGGTACATCCTCGACAGCTCGAGCAGTGGGTCTGCTAGTAGATTTGGAGTATCCAATAGCATGATTCGATGGTTGGTGAGCTCAAATTGATGTGGCCGCCGTAAGTGGCAGTGTTCTACTGTTTATAACTAGCTTGTCAGCACTAGCATCAATTGATAGTGCTTCTTCGTTATCACGATTATATTGATCCCAAATTCAAACCAAGGAGGTCAACTTGCACGGAAGCTGAAGCAACTTTAATAAAAATCCTAATTTTTCTTTTCCGTTTTATTTGTCGAGAAAATATGCGTTTGGCCAAAATAGAAAAAAAAATGATTTGCTTACTATTCTCTAGTATGTCAAATACCTATGATATACCCCTATAAAAATACTTATGATATAGTTTCTATGATGTGCTCTTGAGTTTATCTTTCCGGGGGCCCACATAATCTTCTCACTATTTTTTTTTCTTTATTACCTTTCGACTTCTGCCAACACTTTCTTTCTACGGTTAGATTTGCACATTATAGTTTATTTAATTCATCTCGCCTGAAACTTTTGCAGTGTAGGAACGGTCGAAGTGTGTATGACATCTTAATCAAATCTCAAAAAGGCGAGTATGAAATTGTAATTAAACAACCTGACTAAATGGATAAGATGATAAAATATATAAACCTGTACACTGTAGTGTTTAAGACGTTTTCAATAGTAAAAAATTTGCTTGTTGAGAAGGTATTTCCCTGAGATCCTTACCTAAATGTTCCTAGCGTATACAAAAAGTTCTAGTTGTTTCCCCACTACATTTTCATCATGAAAAATTGGAATGTATGGGTGGAAAAGAGACTTTGCTTACAAAAGGTAAAATGTGGATAAATCCCACTCCGACCACTAGTCTCCACTCAGGAAAGTAAGAGCAACGAATACCTACTCGATTTTTTCGCTTATTTTCGCTACACTTGTGTTGACAAACATATGACTTTGACCATTAGAGGAGATAGTGGAGCCTGCCAAGTGATTCTCGCACTTGCAGGTTCGCGTGTCGCTCACGTGCAGTCATGGTTGACGCATTCAGAAGTGACGGTCAGTTAGGCACTGCTAGTTACCAACAAGCTATATATATACAGGTGCAAGCATGAAACATTTCCCCACAATCACATGTAGTTGAGACAGAGAGATTAACTAAAGATGTGGAAGCCGGCATCCCGACGCTTGGCGATCGTTGCAGCGGCTGTACTAATGCTGTGTGCTGCGCAAGTTGAGCTTGTCCATGGAGGTAATTTAGCATGCCTAATCACATGTCTGTGAATCTCCATGCCTCCTTTGAACTCTCTGTTATGTGATCACGTTGCGCCTGCAGGTGGAAGGCCGTGGCGAAAACCTCCGGCTCCCATAGCGAACGGGTTGAAAGGTAGTCGTGTCTGCAATCCAGATTATTATCCCTGCAAAGGCGACAACCCGTCACTGCGGCCGCCGATTCCTTCTTCTCCTGCCGCAGCAGCAGATGTACCTCCTCCTGGTCCTGGCAGCCCGACGTAATACAGCTTTGCTAATTCCTACTTTTGAGTTGCGCAGCAGGCCAGCCGCAGACAATTCACCATTTACTACCCATGTTAATTAGCTGAACAGACGACACATGCTTGATTACAGAAGATGCTGCTCAGAGTTCACACGCCAAGACAAAAAAGAGGAATTTTATGGTTATAGCTTTAGTCCGCGATGTCCGTGGAATTCATTAAATATCAGGAATTCCAGTGGACACAAATATTCAGAATAGCACATTAGAATTAAGTACTTTCAGAATTTCCAAATTTTTTGTTGAGTTTCAAGTGAATGTTCCGATATTTTGGCCGAATTGAGAGGTGAGATAAAGTGAATTTTAGCTCCGGGTGAAATTTTTATAGACCTGATAATGTTGAGTGATCAGAAGTGCATATGCTCAGGATCTGGAGCATGAACCACAAACAATTTGATTATGCACGTCGCTTGAACATTTTTTTACTAATGAATAAGCATGTAAGAAGATGGATAAAATTCAACAATCCATGACAAAAGTATTCCTACTTAAACATGTTTTGGAGCATAATGTCTCTTCCATCCGATCCAATTTGTGGAGAAAAATGTAAAGGAGAAAGGAATTGTCTCTGCATGTCGGTAGCCCCCATCCCTCCTCCCCACTCACCACACACACACACACGGCATGCGATACTTGTTTGAAATCTGAAGGGCAGGGTCGATCATCCAGGGACGAACAATAACATCTCGACATCAATATTTGTTGACGAGGTTCAGTGTGAACACCTATATCCCCGGGGCTTGACTACGAGTGCTACTCCACATGCGATAAATCGATATTGTACAAGACAACTATTCCACCGGTACCATCAAACAATATCTCCGACAGCCTACCATGGCCGGTCCGGTCACTCCTGCCATGGGTGTCTGGACCGTCCCTCTTGCAATCTCATGTCTACAGATCCGAAAGTTTTGTTTTGTGTATTTTGTCTATCCTACAGTCTCTTCATATAACGTGTCTAGGGTACATGTGCTTGACTCAGAGACCTACTTTCTTCTTACAAATCAAACTGTATCCTAACTCATACCCACATACTCGAGATAATTCCAACAACAGCACCACCACCCCCTCACTCCAACAGGTGTGTCGTTGTCTCTTACTGTCCTCTAATGCTCAAAGAGCTACACTACCCCTGATAATTGGTGGTCACTTCCAAGATAGATTTGTTGATGGCCAACCTATGGGAAGGCGCCAAACGCAGAGGCAGAGCTGATAGAGAAAATACAGAATATATTGTCCTCGTTTGCGGACATGGCGACGAGAAAGAGCTAGTGGACTTAGGTTTCCTGATTCGATGCATTTTGAAGTGCTCTTTGGGAGAAATAGATGGCGGGGATGTAACCTTTCCTCATCGCGATAGAGAAACTCTGGAAAATGGAACACCGAGAGCCTATACTGGATAGATCTGGTGGGGAGATGCTCAAGAAGGACATGGATGGATAGTGGCAGTGGCGATAATGAAGTCGGTCCCAACCGCAAAGCTGCAAGCTCAGTGACGAAGGCGGTCCATTCTTAATACTATGTTCTTGGTGAAGTTTACTCGGTAATCTATTCCACATACTCTCATGTGCAATATGAACATTCGAGAAAGCTCTGAGAACACTAAACTAGCTGGCCGGAGGTGGGGGGAGGTGG
>NC_057801.1:6286942-6337721 GCF_018294505.1 Triticum aestivum
AGGAGGTAGGTAGCCGATGGCTGAGAGAGTTAATTTGATATCCGGCCAAGGGAATATTAGACCTATAGAGACTAAAGCTCCTCCCCTATATATACCAGTTCAGCACGCTCACTTAGCCATTTGGTGCCACTTCTCTTCACAAGCTTCACAAGGGGGTGTAGGTTTGCTTTTGGTTCCTCTTATGCACACAAGGTGTTTGATGAAATGCCCTAAGAGGGTGAAACAAACATGATATGAAGTGTTGGAGCCACACTTGAGGTTCCTCATTTATTTTTTCCTCCTCGATCGCGGTTAGCAACTTGAACCTTTCATGCATGTGTGTCATTGATAAAATATGCATGTGTGCAGTTCATTGTTTAATTTATATTGTTTGTAGCTAGTTAGTTTAACAAATGCATGATGGTTAATTATATATTTTATATTATAATAATGCAGATGAATCGGCAATGGATGTACGGTAACCGACTCTCCGGCGAGTTCACTACGGGTTTGAAAGATTTCCTCGTAGTGGCTAATGCGAACAAGCAGGGGGGTTTTGTTATCTGTCCATGTGTTATCTGTAAGAATCAGAAGGGTTACTCTTCCTCAAGAGATGTTCACATGCATCTGCTTCGGCACGGTTTCATGCCAAGCTATAATTGTTGGACCAAGCATGGAGAAAGAGGGGTTATAATGGAAGAAGATGAAGAAGGGGATGATTTCATCGATGAAAGCTATCTTGCTCATTTCGGTGATACTTTCATGGAGGATGCTGAAGGTGAAGGGGAAGGTGAAGAAGAGGCACGTGATGATCCCGTTGATGATCTTGGTCGGACCATTGCTGATGCACGGAGACGCTGCGAAACTGAAAAGGAGAGGGAGAATTTGGATCGCATGTTAGAGGATCACAGAAAGGCGCTGTACCCCGGATGCGATGATGGTCTGAAAAAGCTGGGCTGCACACTGGATTTGCTGAAATGGAAGGCAGAGGCAGGTGTAGCTGACTCGGCATTTGAAAACTTGCTGAAAATGTTGAAGAATATGTTTCCAAAGGATAACGAGTTGCCCGCCAGTACGTACGAAGCAAAGAAGGTTGTCTGCCCTCTAGGTTTAGAGGTTCTGAAGATACATGCATGCATCAACGACTGCATCCTCTACCGCGGTGAATACGAGAATTTGAATGAATGCCCGGTATGCACTGCATTGCGTTATAAGATCAGAGGCGATGACCCTGGTGACGATGTTGAGGGCCAGAATAGCAGAATTGCCGGAGTATGCGTTCATACTCATACATGCCTATATATAGGCTACAACATCATGAAATCAGCGGGGCAGACAGATCGAGAAATTAATCAAAGATGTTGAAGCCGGTGGCGTCATCTTCCTCGTCCGCCCGCTGCTTGGCGGTCCTTGCAGCTGCACTCATCCTGTGTACGGCGAACGTTGAGCTTGTCCATGGAGGTAACTCGGCATGCCTAGTCACATACACAATCTCCAATATATTCACAAAACTCCGCTGCGATGTCCGATCGATGTGCCAATCCATACATGTATGTGTGTGCAGGTGACAGGGAAGTGCAGGCACCTCCAAGTCCTAGAGGGAGCAGTAGTAATAACCCAGGTCACTGCTGTCGTCGCCTTCTGCAACTACAACCCACCACTGTCCTCGACGCCAGTCACCTTCCCCTCCAGCTGCAACGTCCTCAGGCGTAGTTCTTGGGAGACATAGTTAATTACTCCCTCCATAAAGAAATATAGGAGGGTAAGTGGATTGTATACGATTCATTATCTTTTTCTGGGAGGGATTTATGATTCATTAGCTCTCATACAAATACCATTACATCATGGGACCCATCTATTGAGGTTTTTGCATTTCTTGAAAATACAGAAAAGATTGCTTTGTCTGAAAGTAGTGCAAATCTAATCTCAAAAAAAATCAAAGAAAACAAATTAACCAAGAAGTCAAAATAAAAATATTTCTAACATTTAGAAAATCTGTAAAGACTTTTTTTTTGAAAATTTATACTCCCTCCGTTTTTATTTACTCCACATATATTAGCTTTGGTCAAAGTCAAATTTTGTAAACTTTAACAATGTTTATAGACAAAAATATTAACATATACAATAACAAATTAATACCATTAGATTCATTATTGAATACACTTTCACATCATATAGATTTGCTATTGTAAATGTTCATATATTTTTCTATAAACTTGGTCAAACATTATGAAGTTTGACTTTAATTAAACCTAATATGCAGAGTAAATAAAAACCGAGGAAGTATTTTGTTGTTGTTAATTGGACCGTTTACATTGACATGACTATTTGAGCAAAAGGCATGCATGCATTGTACTATTACATGAGGATGAGGAAACCACTTGGAAAAAGTGAAATTATAAATACCTTCTGGCCGGTAACCACTTGGTAAAAGCATGCCTCTGTTGTCTGTTGACAAAGAGTGGATTTCTACCTTTGAGCACATATGTGTGTATATATTAAGAGCCCGAGTGGCCAAGAACAGATCCCACTAAACTCTTGGCGTACTCCACAACTGTTAGTCCTCCCAACCATTCATCGTAGAACTCCTGAGAAGTGTTGTGACATGATAATGGAGCGTCCTACTTCCTACCACGCACGCAGCGCTGCTCTCCTGCTGGCTCTCCTCCTCTGTTGTTCCTTGGTGTGCTCGGCCGCGGCGGCACCAGGTAAACAGCTCGATTGTATCCTACTAGCCCTTTCTTCCCTCGAATAGAAAGCGTCAATTGTGTTCTATCATGTGGTTACATGTGAATCGATGACGATCAAAGATAAATACATGCGTGCAGTATTTCTGGACGGAGACCGTGACGGACTACATCCTCCGGCGCCCTTTCCCTCGCGCTCTAGGAGAACGGACTGCCCAGGCTGCGGCCACAACAGGCCGCCGGGGACATCGGCACGCCGGAAGACCTAGCAGGTTGCAGCCAACGTCGACCCTTCCGAATGAAGCACCTCCGATACATATGCTGCATGCGATATAGTACTATGTTACATGCATGATCAATGGTTTGTGCCAAAGACTTTGAATAAAGGATAAACTAGCTAGCATACGTACGACCAGCTTGATTGTGTGTTGAGCTTGTTGTCCTGGCCCGCCTGTGTTGCTGCCCTTTTTTTTAGAAATTATGCTTCTATCCAAATCATGAAATAATACAAAGTCTTTGACCTGTAGAAGCACACCCTAACACATGCACAAAGAACAAGAAAAAACAGAGAGCATCCTAAAACAACCACTAAAACACGAAGATCTCCGGAGCTCTGTGTCATCATTCCTTAACCTTGTGAAAAGAGCCCTGCAACACAAGAATCTGCTAACTCACAAAAACCTTAAACTGCACTGAAGAACATGCGATACAAGCACAAGGGTCCTTTCCGGAACAAGTACATGTTGTATTTTAACAACAAGCTCGTGTACATGGTCATAATTTTTTTATTTTTTTAGACATGTGTACATTTCCATTAAACAAACCACAACAAAGTTTTCATTGAACAAACCCGATGACTGGTGTGCTGGGCCGTCCCAGCCCGAGCTCCATGCCTGTTAATTTAGATAATGGGCATTAAGTGGACTGGGAATGGTCTGACACAAAAGCGTGAGAGCTATGTCTCGCATTATGAGAGACGACGGTTGCAGGTCTCGCTGAAGATTTTTTTTGTCTCCTCTGGTAACTGGGCCAGCCCACTTAATAAAAGAAAAGGTGGAGAAAAAACAACCGAAACCAGGGTTTAAATCTAGGTCTCCTGGATAGTAGCTAGCGACGGCAGCCACAACAACTGGGTCTCGATCCTGGGCGATATCTCCTCTGTCCATTACTATTAAAAGAGCAAATACAAATTCGCCTAACTTCATACAACAAACTGTACACGGGATAATTATATGACTTGAACTTTCACAAAGTTATGTTATTGTTAACTTCACATGTCTATCTATGATGCAATATGCATTTCAAGAGCAAATGTATATATAGGACAAATGTTTCCTACCACCAAGGGGTAGTTACCATCATCTGAATCTTGTATGTCGTATGTAGTATCTGTCAAAATCGAGAATATGAACATGTAGTATATTGTTGTATAGTATATAAGAACATTTGGGTTGTATATATCCTACTGTTTAGGTTGTATGTACTATTTTTTAGCATATTGTTTTATACGTACTAATATGAAGGTATTTTCAAATATACAAATAAACTGTGCATACTAAGTATATATCCTACTTCTAAAATATAATATTCCCACAGTAGAAAAATCACGTAGTAATTAGTGCATAGAAGGAAACGATTAAATGTGCCTATTTTTTTCTGTACATATTGGAAGTACCACTAACGTGTCCTTTTACAAAGATTTAGGTATGCGTATGGTGGATATTGCCACTTCTACGTGGTGGGTATGAGGCTGAAATTGTTTCTCTTTGTACAATACCTAGATGTGTTTAAGGTATATATGCAACCCAAATGTGATGTGATAGACCGATGTGATAGACCGATGTATTTCGTTCGTGTCTGCAGGTGGAAGGCCGGTGTCGGCCCCTCCTGCTCCCGTAGCGCAGGTGAGCCACCATGGGAGATGCACATAATGTTAACTCTGAAGGGATTCCCATGTAAATCAAATGATTGACTAATCAAAACTATGAGAGCGGGTCATGTTGGTATAAAAGTAAATGATGTTGTACGACCGTACTTTCTTACTCTTAATGGTGTAAGACAAGGTATTCTCTCCCCCCCCCCCCCCCCCTTGCTTTTCAATCTTGCTGCTCCTGATTTGGTTATTATTTTAAATAATGCCAAAAAGCATTGGTATGTCAAATGAAAGATGGGTGAATATAGTGAGGGAGGAGTAAACATGTTGTAATATGCAGATAATATGATATCCCTCTTTCCAGATAAATTTAAAATTTATCTAATGTGCTTTTGAACCGATTTCAATTTTGTAACTAATTTTTCGTAAGAGAGACATTCTTATTTGGAGATGTTATGAATAGATAAGAGGAATATACGAAAATCTTTACTTGTCAATTGGGGGAGCTACCTATGAAATACACGAGAGTTCCACCTCATAACCAGATAAGTGAGAATAGGGGGGGGGGGGGGGGGAGTCTAAGCGAGGGAATGGAGAGAGCCAAGCTAAGAGAATGGGAGCTTCATTGGCTGGCCCATGTTAGGGCATCCACAATGTTTAGAGGTTGTATGGCCTCTAAGCTAGGGTCCACATGCCTGCCTCTACACTTTTCCCAAAACTGTGTAGTATATGAAGTTTAGTTTGGCCTCTATGGTGGACCCATGGCAGGCACCATGCACATAAAAAAATAGGTTTTTTCAATCAACCAATCTAGCATACATCATGCACTAGTGAGCATGACAAGTAGGGACAAAATATTAATTTAGTCTGAAGAGAAAGATGGAGGCGCCTCTTAGCTTGGAGTCCATGCTAACCATTTTAGCTTGGAGGAAGTCATTTGCAGTGTATGGCGCCGGCCGCCAACTCATAGGAGGTGGCCATAGAATAATATGCTGGATAAAAAAAATTCATAAATATTACGTTGGATAAAAAAAATTCAAAAATAATACACCGTCGGCCCGCTGCAGGCCGACTGGCCTAGTCGGCCTACAGCTGGCCGACTGGTCCCTGTCGGCCCACTGTGGGCTGATTGGGTCCTGTCGGCCCACTGTGGGCCGACTGAAGCTAATTGGCTCGCTGTGGACTAATTGTTTTTGCAAAAAAAAGTAGGCATAAAAAATATATATTTTAAAAAATGTTAAGCATGTAATTAAAAAATGTTAAACGTGTATAAAAATGTTCCTGATGTATACAAAAAATGTACAATATATATGCAAAAAAGTTGACATAAAAAATATGTTTTAGAAAGTGTTAAGCATGTATTTAAAAATTGTTAAATGTGTGTATAAAAAAAGTTATTTATACAAAAAATATAGAATGTGTATGAAAAAAAGTTGACACAAAAAACAATTCTAAATAATTATAAAAAAATGTTGTTAATGGGTCATTTACATTGACATGATCATTTGGTCAAAAGTCATGAGTGCATTGTACTATTATATATGAGGAAACCAGCACTGGGAAAAAGGGAAAATATAAAGACACTTCTGGAGAAATTTAAGCAGGTAACCACTTGGAAAAAGCATGCCTCTGAGCTGACTGTTGACAAAGAGTGGACTTTTACCTCTGAGCCAGGGGCGGACCTAGGAATTGGCCACGACCCGGGCCCAGGCCTACTACAATGTCGCTATAGGGCCCAAAAAACTACAGTTACCAAAGTACGTAATGTGCATGCCCCAGGCCAGGCCCCCCGCGAGTGGCCAAGAATAGATCATACCGAAATCTCGGGCGTACTCCGCTACTAGTCCTCCCAACCATTCCCCGTAAAGACATGATCATGGATCGTCCTTCTTCCTACCACGCGAGCAGTGCTGCTCTCCTGCTTGCTATCCTTCTATGCTGTGCCTTGGTGTGCTCGGCCACGGCACCCCAGGTAAAGTACTGGACTGTATCCTTCTCCTTCTTCCCTTCGCGGTGATAGCCAACAAACACGACTACCACATTCATTACCTTGGTCGCAACATGGGCTCCACGTCCTTGCGCACGAGGACATCGACTTACAAGGTGGCAGCTGAGGGGGAGCGCCGGGAGCAGCGCAATGAGGCGCGTCGGGCGGCCTACGCGACGTCGCACGTGGGGCTGACTAGGTCTGCGCCGACACGGACCTCACGTTGGCCTGGGCTGATAATCGGTCAAGGGCCACTAGGCAGACGAATGCCCACCCCCAGCTCCGGATCAGGACTGTCTCTACAAATAGTGGGTAGATGATTTTGGTTGTTTGGCCAGAACCTCACCGGCAAGGGCAAGGACAAGGGTGGGCGGTGCGGGCTGAATTGCACGCCCGACCCTCCTCGCCAGCCGGACACAAGCGATCATTTGTGTGAGGCGAAGCGGTTGCGCCGCCGACGTGCAACGACGAACGATCAAGGTTGCGGCAAACCCTGGGAGGTCTTATGCCACTGGATGGACGAGGGCAATGATGGCGGCGGCAATGACATACCGGGCGGGGCCGGAGGTGCCAGCAGCCTCCGAGGCCATGCCTACAAGTTGATCCTCCAGTACATCGCTAAGTTTAGTTTAAATTTCATCCGATTAAGTTGAGCTTTGTTAATTTTTATCCTTTTGGCTGTTAATATATCAAAATTTAACAAATATCATCTGATTTGCATGAATATCGTCCATTGCTGTGAAAGATCCCTTTGAAATGAGACGGACGTTGTGCACCAGGTTGGTGCCTGCCCCGACGTTTTTTTAGTCTACCGCCCCCACGTTTGGTGTGTCCAATTTATTGAACGGGCGTTCAAGTTGTTTGAATGGTCTACATTTGTCCGGGAGGCGAGCATGACTATAGTTTGCTGAAATTCCAGTCTCACTTGAATAGTGGACATGATCGTAGTATAGGACCATTTGGTCAAAGCTATGCGTGCAATATATATATTAATACTTTATGAAGAAGTGCATATCACAAAGGCTTTTTGGTATAAAATGATATCATAGACTTTCTTGAGAAATGAAAGATTGAATGTGGACAAATCCCATTGCAGCCAAAGGAAACTTGCTGGAAACACACCATCTTTGTTGACTGCTGACAAAGGCCAAAGGGAACTTTGACTGTGTGAGCAAATATAGGTATATATATGCTTCTACGTACGCGAGCAACTAGCAGGAAGAGATCATAGGTATCAAAAACTTCTTCTGGTCCTAGCTACCATTCCTTGTGAGAAACACTGAGAAGCATGGAGCGCTCTTCCACCCACGTTGCTCTCTTGCTGCTGGCTCTCCTTGTATGCTGTTCCAGCATGGCATCCTCGGCGCTGGCGGCCCGAGGTAACTACTGAATTGTTGTTTCGTACATACACTTTTCCACGAGAAACAAATAGGAACTAATATGTTTAATTATGTCTGGCCGGCTTATGTGCATGCAGCTTTTGTGGACGGGAACCGTGAGGGAGAACGTCCTCCCGCGCCTTGGCCCTCGGGCAAGAGGTCAGCAGAGTGTCCAGGATGTGGAAGCACTTCGTCGCTGCCGGCGATGGCCGGACTTGCACCACACAGAAAGAACCTGCAGGTTGCTGCGAACGTCGACTTTTACGCATGAATCACACGTGGAAGTTTTCATTGTATGCATACAATTATCATGGACCCCCATGTTGACGGTCTCGCTATTGTTGTCCTCTTTTGTATGCACATATTTAAATATCATATATAGAAAATACCATAGAATAATTTTTCTATGGTTCTTGGTTTAAAAAAGTGGTGCTGCTATCATTGGCGTCGCCCAGAAGTGGCAAGCCCGGTGCCTTCATGATCATTACTTGCATATTCTGGTGAGCGTCAACAACGGATCCTCGAAATCATCGCTGTTATTGTCACCATATCCTTATTTCCCCACTTCTCCATCCTCATCATCCTCCTTCATTTCCTCGTCGTCACCATCAGCTTCTTTTGAATCGTTGTAGAGTTACCTACCATGGGAACCAGCGGCGCAGGATGTTGCAACGTAGCTCACACAGTGGCTAAATTGCTGTGCCATTTCATCATTGTCGACTTGCGGCACCAGATTGCTAAGCAAATAGGTCATGCTGCAAGGCAAATCCCCCACGAGATTTTCAACCTTGTTCCACAGTTGTGGGAAAGAAAAAAAAAGGAAAGGAAAGCATAGAAAAGCAGATAAAAAATAATAAAATGGATTATACCTTGACGTAGCAATTGGTCTTCATGTTGACATGCATGAAAATTTCCTTAAGTCTTCTATAATTGAGTAACCATGTATATGTGAATAACAAAAGTTTCAATAAACATCATGCCAATTACTGAAGGACCCATCGGCCTTTGTGTCTGCCGCGACAACCTTATCGACGTGCTCGTTTGTCAAGTAAGTGAAGCATTCAAGGTGCACACCGATGTCAAGCAAATTGACACCTAAGATGTCGACGTACATATCCTACTTCATGAATGCAAAATACTTGTATAATACAACTGGTATGGGTACCGAATTACTGTGGCGGAGCTGCTGGAACTACTCTCTGACAGGAAGTCCACCGGCGTGTGCATCATTTCGACGCACACAGGAAGTCCAAACAGTAAAACAAATAAAAAGAAAACATGACCACAACCAACCGAACCAGAGATTATATAGCTCATACACATAATCTACGAGAGGCTCGCCATCCAAACTAATTGAATAAATCTTATGCAACCTATTCCAGCCGGCTGGACCGAGAGGGCATAATTAAGCTTCCACGCGTCCATATGCTGCAGTGATGACTACATATAGGTTGAAGCCATAGATAAGCTACAACAACTCTTTTATTTGAAACGCCAAGGACTTTGACCGGCCATTAAGTGATCTGTCTCTATTAAGACGATTCTTCAGAGTAGGTACTACATAATATCCGATATCTACGTATATATATTTATACCAGTGAGGTCTTTGCGCTGCACAAGCCTTGCACACTAAACTTCTCTCTGCCGTTGTCGTAGAGCCAATTGGAATTACTGAAAGAAAAGGTGTTCATATGATGAGATCTTCCTCTTCTTCCATGGTACCAGCCATGGCAATCCTGGCTATCACACTCATACGCTGCTCCCTGCCATGCTCTGCTGACATCCAAGGTAATTTGTTCTACTAGACTAACTTCTTTCATGTGAGAACTACTAGGTTCGCTCTGCAGCAGTAATGTAATGTATATATTCTGCGTGTACACTCGGTTAACTTGTGATGTGCGTGCATGCAGTTCATACGGAGGGAACCCGTGAGGGACAGAGCCCTCCGGCGCCACAGGCAGCGCCACGCCAGGGTACGGCATACCGCCGCCGCCCCAACACTACGCCGCCGGCACCTGCAGTGCTGCACCGCAAGACCCTGCAGCAGGCTGTTCCAGTGCCACCGATGTGATGGTCTATACTATGCGCGCGCTCAGAAAGTTTATCGTTTTTGTTGGCAGAGTGAAGAAGTGCCTGTGACAGCGATATGTTACTAACTCCAGAAAAATAAGTATATGGAGATGCATGGCTCTAGCGTTCTTTTATTAAAAACATATCTTTCAATAAGATGGCTATATTCATCGTTTCGTAATAATCTGTATGAGTTTTAAATGTCAAGTACCTATTGTTAATGTTATGTATGTTCCGTCACAAAAGAATGAAGTGGATAAGATTGTTTGCAACATGGAAAATTTGTTTGTTTGCAACTACTTTTTTTTGCGGGACCATTGCAATTTAATTTCCTTGAGCATGGCAGATGTAGTTTATGGATCACGGAAATTGACATGTCTTCAATTTTTGTCATCGCAATTTTAGTTTTCATGAAATCCGATGTTCAAATACATATTCAACGTTGGCAAAGTTGCCGTGTGAAAAATAATATTGTTCGCAAATTCATATGGTACCATATAACCAATTCACCAAGGCAAAAATTGTTGAAGGCAAATTAAAGTAATGGACCCATGGCAAATCTTACCCTAGCAAATCTACTTTATGGATCGTGGAAAATTTATTAATTGACCATGGCAAATTTAGTTAATGGATCATGGAAAATTTCACTTTTATTTAACATTGCGATTTGAGTTCATTGCCCATGGAAAATTTTATCCTGTCTCATGACAAATATTCACTTTTTGGAACCCATTGCACTGCAGGTGTTGCGTCCTTGAAATTGCAATGATACATAAAACTGAAATTATTAAATTGCAATATCCATTATTGCAATGATACGTGAAACTAAAATTTATCTAGTCGCAATTCATGTGTGGAAACCAATTATGCAAAAAAAAAAGGTTTCGCAGGTTGCAAAGATAGGGGAGGGGGAGCTAAACCAATGCCATAGTGCCAATTTTCATATTTTTTTCACAATTGGTTAATTATATGTGTCATTAGGATGGAAATTGCCTTTATTTACACGTTGGGGTGGGGGGGGGGGGTACCTCAAATAATCTGATAGCATGCAATCTTGTTTGTAAAATTTCCATCTTTTTCAAAGAACAAAATCCTTAAATTTGTTGTTTTCTGACAATTTTTACTTTCATTGTTCGTGGGAGGTTTTGCTTTCATGGGACCATGGAAAGTTTTCTAATGCAACATTACTATTAAAAAATATATGGTACACTTTTTTGTGTGTCCTCCGTGATTATAATTTTCAGTCCACATTTTTTATGTCTTCATGTATGTAGTAAAAATACCTTACAAAATTAATCCACATTTTTTGTGCTAATGTTCTTGAAAATCATAAGTAAATTCTAACTCATTCCCACTCGTCTAATAATATCAGAAGATTTAATCCACATATTTTACCACGGCAACTTAAAATATAGCACCATGGTAATTTTTATTAATTAACGCACGAAAATCTTTATAAACTAGAATATAGCTAACACATGCCGTATTTTTGACGAGGTAGAAGCATATACCACAAGGCAATGTGTATTACATCTTCACAAAATTGCCATGCGTTACATATGTTTGCGCACCTTTTCCTCCGCATTTGTTTTGTAGTCTTTCATAGCTTTAGGATGTAGTGTTTTGAATCTACAATAAGACATGGCAAATAGAAGCTTTTTTTTAGCCTTGCCAGTGCAAGAGGGACATCTTTTGGGCCAAGGTTAATAAGGCTTTTTTTGGCTACTACTTGGCACGTTTTTGGGTCCAGCATTGGATTGACGCGAGTGCTATTAGCCTACTACCGATGGGAGGAGGGAGGGCTCCTATACAGCGCTTTAGGCGCCGGGTCGAGAAACTGGCGCACGCACCAGCTTCGCTTGGGCCGGCCCAATTAAATGAACTATTCGTCTCGCTCGCTCCGTTCCTTCACTCACCCGCTCCCTTCATTATATCGCTCAATTTTCGGTTGGCTGGTCAACGGTTCACCATTTGAACATTGATATTTTTAAGAAAAAACAAAAAGAAGAAAAAAATTGCAAAAAAGAAAAAATCGTGAATTCAAAAATATCTTAAAAAGTTCATCAAGTTTGAAAGAAAAAAATCAGTTTAGAAAAAACTTCATCAAGATTGAAAATAAGTTAAGGGTTTCAAAATAAAGTTCATCCCATTTTTTAAAAAAGTTCATTTCTAAGAAAAGTTCATCAAGTTTTTAAAATAAGTTCATCAATTTGAAAAAAGTTCATAGATTTTTAAAAAAGTTCATCGAATTTGAAGAAATGTTCATCAATTTTGGAAAAAGTTCATCAAATCTGAAAAAGGTCAACAATTTAAGAAAAAAATCATCAAATTCCTAAAAAAGTTCATCGAGTTCAGGAAAAAGTTCATCAAACTCAAAAAAATCCATTGGTTTTGGAAAAATTTCATCGATTTGGAAAAAGAAATCATTGAATTTGAAAAGAAGTTCATCAAATTGGAAAAAAGTTCATCAATTTGTTAAAAATATCATCGAATGTGCAAAATAAATAGAAACTGGCAGAACCAAAAATAGAAAATAGAAAGAAATATGAAAAAGGAAAAATAAAAAAGAAGAAATAAAAAACAGGAAAAAAAATGGAAGAAAAATGGTTAGAAAAAACCCAGCGGAGCCCAACCTAGAAATCCAGGTGAAAAAACCAAAACCGGGGCTTCAGGCAGTAAGGAAAGAAGAATAAGACAAAAAGAAGTTGAGTAGCAAAACTCGTGCGATGTCCAAGTTGGTCACTACTGTCCACTACTAACGAAGTTGTTCCGAGTTTGAATCTTGGCACCGCGCCATTATTATTTTTAGTTTTGAACAGAAAAGGAAAAACAAAGAAAGCTAATGGACCGGCCCAGGGCGCGGGTTTGTGTGCGACAGCTGGCGAAATAGGCTTTAACCGGCCTCTTCAGCACCAAATAGGAAATGGTCGATGGGAGGGGTGGGTTGCGCTGGGGGTTCGCCCAACAAACGGAATCGTTCCATGGATTGACCCTACCCAGCTAACGGTTTGTTCGGTACAGGAGCCGCGCAGGCCGAACGTTTAGGTGATATCAGGGTCCATAAAAAAAGTAACAGTACAAGCAGTTGTCTCTACTTCTAATGAAGTAGTTGGTAGTCTCGCTTCCAGTTTTTTTTCGTCCCACCACTTTCGTCCGGTTTTTTTCGTAGGTTAACCGTCGTAGATTTTTTTCGTTGCCTCCCACACTTTATCGGTTTATTTTCACTTCACCCTCTCGCACAACGAAAAAAACTGAACGGATCAGAACTTTCCATACTGACGCAAATTATTTAGTAATGTCTTTATGTAAAAGAATCAATCACAATCAATCTTTAAATATCAAATTTAAATTAATTAATCTTCATAAGTTTGTTTCCTTTCGAATCACGTCCATAACTTTCCTTCCTTGTTTGGGCAGAAACTGTTTGGTAGCAGAGATTAGGAAGCTTCCTATCAGTGTAGTAATAGGAAGTATTTTTTTCTTGATGATTCGTTTCCATGCATGATGATAGTAAATTAGGCCAACATTCACCACTATTTATCAACGTCATCAATCGTATCCATTCCTACCAGTTTTAAGGGAATCTGCTCGCTATGTCTTTTTTAAGGGGATCCGCTCGCTAAGTCGTCGTCGAACGTTATTTTCACAAACAATCTCTACTCCTAATGGAGCAGTTGGTAGCCTCGTATGGTTTATTTTTGTCCTCCTCCCACCTCCCCTGATTTTTTTTCATCCTCCCTCCCACCTCCCAATTTTATTGGTTTTTTTCGTCAGTTTTTACTCGCCCCCTCCCACCTCCCAATTTCATCCGGTTTTATTCGTCCCACCTCCCACCACCCTCTCATACTGGTTCTTTTTCTCTCCACTCTTTCCTTGCAAACCAATAATTTCCTAACATACAAAAGATCACGGATCTATCTTTCCTTACCCGAACCAATCGCGCCCTACATTAGTGCATTTCTTTATTAAGAAAACTAACACGTAAATCTTAACGCATTGTAAACAAATCCCGTTATGGACCTAATTAATTTATTATGGAATCTATACGTGGTCGCATTGGTTCTTTTTCTCTCCACTCTTTCCTTGCAAACCACTAATTTCCTAACATACAAAAGATCACGAATCTATCTTTCCTTGCCCGAATCAATCAATCCCTACATCAGTGCATTTCTTTATTAAGAAAACTAATACGTAAATCTTAACGCATTGTAAAGAAATCCCGTTATGGACCTAATTAATTTATTATGGAATCTGTACGTGGTCGCATCTCTCCCCTCGTGAAAAAATCACATCCATCTCCCGTTAAAAAGGAAAAGAGAACATGAACGATCAATCCCACACCCTGCATCTCAGTAGCAAAAAATCGCCCCCGCCTCTGCTACTGCGCCTCGCCGTGTGCCCGGCTCGACCCATGCCTCGCCTGCATGGCTGGACGCCGCCGTCTCCACCGCCACGTACAAGAAAACAGTGGGCAGAACCATCCATTCAAATCGCACACCCCCACCCTCCTCCGCAATCCCTAGCCCCGCATCACCCTATCGCTTTCTCGCCTCTCTTTCCCCTCGATGTAGATGGTGCCAAGCGGCGGCCTCGAGCACCGGCAGTGCCGCCCTCTCTATCTTCGTTGCGTCGAGAGATGGGCCGAGGCTATTGTCGGTTCGCCGCCCACGATTGGGCCGCCTCCGGTTGTCGCGCACCACCGGCTCCACCTAACGTGCCCGACCCTCTCCGCTTTCGACCTTCCGGCGACCACATCCCTCCGCGCCTCCATCCATCATCCACAAGGCCGCTCCCTGCACCCACCCTCCTAAATTCTCCATACCGGCGGACAATCACCGAAGATCCAAGTTGGCCCGATATCAATTTTTTTACATGCTTTCTTTATCAGTTGGTGATGGGAATGGGTTCCAATTTCTCTCTCTGACTGTGGATTCGCAGGCAAGAAGCGCTTCTACATGCATCCTCCTGTCGGTCCCTAAAGTACCAAGGTAAATGGTTGGTGTTGCGTTTGTCTAGGATGATATATGTTGGCTCTGTTTCGGTTCATCCGAGCAGTTCCGGTACATCGTGCATTTATCTTGCCAGTAATGTTCTGTGATGCTCTGATGCACTTTGGGAATTGTTTATCTTGTCTTCAGTGCAAAACATTTGTTCATTAATGCATGAGAAGAATCCTTGTTACTACCTTAAATCTGTTTTATAATCCTTATTGTTACGCACTAGCGCGTGTGTGTATGAAATAGATGGATTATGGTCCCGTACCCAATAAGATGGATATGTGTGTGTTAGAGAGAGAGAGAGGGAGAGGGGGAGAGAGAGTGAGGAGGAGGGAGGGAGAAAGTGTGTGTGAGAATTTGATGGTAAAAAGGTCGCCAATGTCACTTGATATGTATGAGAATATTAAATGTAATATTAACATAATTGATATTGAACTCTTAAAGTTAATGTGGCCTCATTGCAACGCACGGGTGTTCTTCTAATCTCAAAAAAGAAGGCAGTTGTTACATTTTTTCCTCGATCGATTGCCTTTGCACCCAAAAAAGAAAAGAAAAAGAAAAAAACGCGCACACTGCACAGGAGGCGCGCCCCAACCAACCTCTAGTTGTACTCGATTCACTTCACTAAGAAAAATCATAGGATACTGGAAACACAAAATTAGTACAGCAGAAGAGAAAAAAAAGAAGATGTATGAAGCCTTGGCATGAAGATAAAATCCAAAGTTGTGCACGCATGGTTCAACGGGGGCGTCCTGCAGGGCCACCTTACTCAATTCTCAGATCACGCAGTTGGAGCAGCGGCGGCGGCCCCTTCATCAGCCGACATGGTTTTGATCTTGCCCTTGCCCTTCCCCTTGGGCCTGCCAGCGGCAGCGCCAGCGGCGCCAGGGCCGAGTAGCTTGGGACACAAGAGCGGCGCGCTGATCTCCATGATGGAGACGGTGAAGGGGCGCGCGGCGACGACCTTGACGAGCTTGGCGACACTATCGGCGCCTGGGGAGCGTAGGTACATCTGGCCGTCCTTGTCCTTGGAGTAGTCGATGGTGCCCATGTCCTTATCCGTGTTGGAGAGCATGGTCTCCAGCTTGGCGACGTTGGTCTTCATCTCGCCCAGCTGGATGGGGTCGAAATACTTGATGAGCACATGATGCTGGAGGATGGTCCGCTGCTTTGCGGCCGGCACCGCCAAGAGTGGCTTTACGGCCTTCTCGGGGACGACCAGCACGGAAGCCGACTTGAGGCGGCTCACGTCATCGGCGACCTTTGTCTCCTTCAGGAGCCTCAAGAAGGTCGCGTACTGGGGCTTGTCAGCGAGCATCTGCGCCACATCGATGGCAGCCAGCGACGCTGGCGTCGCCACGGCGAGGAGGAGGATTGCGAGAAGGACTTTGGACGCCATCATGGTTGATTGTCGATATCACGGTGATGGTCGAGATGTATGGCTGATTATAAAGGCTGGGGTTATTGCTATTTTTGTCAAAGAAGAGTTTGTTTCCTCCAAACATTCTGCGGACGGCAAGCCATTGGTTTCGGGTAATTTCGGACCATGGTTTCTATTAATGGAAATAGGAGGGAAGGCCTCTCTTTTTCTTCAAAAAGAAAAGAAACTTTCATTGGTTCACATATTGTGGCCACTCCGCATCTACATGCCGGCTCTCCGTCCTTTACGTGTTTATTTATAGGTTTTACCAAAGAAGGGAGGTGTGGACGTGGGGTTTTAAACGAGTTCAATATTTTGTATTTACATTTCCACGTGGTTCAAGATTTTGTATTTGCATTTCTATATTGTTTGTCACTTCTATAGTGTTGTACACCATTGTTCCTGATTATTCTTTTAGAATTTTTCGTATGATTGTTTTGCCCAAAAATTAAAAACTTAAGGTCATGGGTATACCAACGCCCTAGCTCATTCGCACCTTTCCCTTCCTCCAGCTTTTTTTTTAGTAGCCTCGCTTCCTCCAACTAATCCAGCAGCAGGGCCGGCCCTGGGCCATGGCGAGCAGTGCGACCGCCTAGGGCCCATCCTGAGCAGGGGCCCATACGACTCTGCTGGCCCAGCCTATTAAGAACAGAGAAGCTAGCTAGCCACTCAGAAGTCTCTCCTCGCCTTGGAATTTTTATTCCATCTCTCTGAGACAGCGCAGCAGTTGATCTAAATAAAACTAATCCTGTTCGGCATGAGTGATGAGCTATCTCAAAAACAAAGAACAATCGCCCCTCGGTCCAATCTGTACAATTCGGTTTTGCTCTGATTGGTTATTCCTTGCACAGCATAAAATGTAGTGCACCTAGTAATTTCCTTTCCACTCGCTCACCTAGATGTTTTTACCTCTAGTTTAGTTTTTGGAAATGATATGGAGCCAACGTCTCTTGGGATCGGTTCTTTGAGCGCACGGTCTGATCGTGAGCATGAATCTCAACGCGGTGACATGTGGCAATCGCGGTCGGCGCACTGTTTTCTCAAACGTACCCCGCTGAGCGAAGACACACATGTCCGCTCTATTATTATTTTTGAGTGAAAGAGTCCATGTGTAGCATGGCATTTCCCATGATGTAGCATATACCAAATACCCAAAACATGTTCTGTGGTGCGTGGCATTTTATCTGCTTGTAGCATGACAATTCACACTACTATTGTCCCATGGCAAATCTTTTTACTGCAACATGACATTCTTTTTCTGCTAGCATGGAAATTACAGAAAATGTGGGCAATATTCTCTTCTATAGCGTGGTAATTATATTTGTTATAGCATGACAATTCTAGCATGGCTATCAATAATCATGTGCGAAACTTCTATGTGGTATCGTGGCAATTTTCTCTGCTGCAACAATCGACATATTATACTATCTATAACACGACAATTCTCTATGCACGACATGGCAAACTCTGGCGTCGTTCGCTCGCAGGATCCTCCGAGAACGAATCACGCCGTTCAAAGGAGCCTCGCAGAAAGCACAAGAGAAAAGTATATTTTTCGTCCCTCAACTCTTGGCAGAGTCTAGATTTGGTCCCTAAACTTCGAAACCGGATAATTTGCACCCCCAACTACTAAAACCGGACATGGTTTGTCCGTGGACACGGTTTTGACCGGTGTTTGTGCTGACTTTCGCTGGTTTTGACCGTGTTTTGACTTCTGACTCAAATTCACATACTTTCTTCAAGTCCGTTTATATTTTCAGGCCCGCATACTTTCTACAAAAGTTCATGAGTTTGAATAAGTGCACGGATTTGAAAGCAGTGCACGAACTTGAAAGAATTACACGGATTTGAGAAAAATACTTGAACTAGAAAAAAGTATGCGAATTTGGAAAATTGCGTGAACTTGATAAAGTACATAGATTTGAAAATAGTGCGAATTTCAAAAGGATATGTGAATTTGAAATTTTTACGCGAACATGAAAAAGTACACGCAGATGAAAAAAACGTACATGAATTTCAAAAGATTCATGGATTCGAAAAATATACGTGTATTTAAGTCAGCACCGGTGAAAATCAGGGTGAGTTAGCACCAAAACCGCTGAAAGCTGAGACCAGGGATGAACCTCGTCCCGTTTCAGTAGTTGATGGTGCAAGTTGTCCGGATTCAAAGTTGAGGGATCAAATCTAGATTTCGCTAAGAGTTGAGGGACGAGAAATATACTTTTCTCAAAGCACAATCATTCTTGCCATAGATACTACTAGGGGGAGCACGTTGTCTCCCAGTTAGAGTGCTTTCTTTTTCTCTTCGGCTCTGCCGTGACCGACGGACCAATTAGTGGCCCGCCAGCTGAAAATGATGCTGCGGTGCCGAACTACGCGTCGACGGCTGATGCACGCTGCATGACTTCCCAGGTCTATAGATAAAGGACGAAAGAGGAAGATCTCTTCCATGATTATGGGCCACTGACGCTGTTGTCAAGCCAGACCAATTTTTCCAAGGTTGACGGAAGGCAGACTTTGACCATCAACAAGAGTCTCCAAGACCGTCCCCTATAATACAAGGCTAGTAATAGCGTTATACTATGCAGCTAGAGAGCGGAGGATCATGGAGCGCTCTTCTTCTTCCATGGCACACGGTGTTGCCCTCCTGGCGCTCATCTGCTGTTGGTTAGCATGCTCGGCGGCGGCCCAAGGTAACTAATTAACCTCTATTCGCAGCTCAGTTGCCTCATTATAGGATGATGATTGATGATGATACATGCAGTTGTTCCGGACGGACGCCGTGAGCCAAGGGCTCCGCCGTCGCCACTGCCTGGGAACCAGAACCCGGTGGAGGCTCCAGCTGAGATTGCGTCGCCACCACCGCCTATGGACACAACCGCGCTTGCGCCGCACCGCAAGACCCTGCAGCAGGCTGTTTCGAGCGTTCATCATGTATGAAGCACTGTCGCTCCGATATGTTCTTGTCTATGCATGTACGGTTCTTGGTGATGAGGATTGTTTGCTGTGTTGGCGACTGAAACCATTAATAACAGACAAAAAAATCGAACAGCCCAAGAAGTTCGGTGAGGCAGTCCAACTTGTAAAATTTTCTTTGTACACATTGAATAGCTAAAGGATCAAATTCGTTTAGACATTTTTGTTGCACCACAGAAATATCCGAAAACTTCTAGGCACTGTTAGTACGAAAGTTCTTTTGACTTGCAAAGTTTAAAGTATGGTCGATATAAGTCAAACTATGGCCAAATTGCCAAGGAAATTCGCACGCGCTCACTGGACTCACACAGTATTATACTCAAGAAGCTGGATCATAGCCAAAGTACAGTAACTCATGTGCTTGTTTTCACCCATATAAAGGAAAATTTCAAGAATGGTGTGCCACATAGGATAAACAAATCTTTTTTGAGGTGAAGATAGTAAACTAGCACGGCTCTTGATGCAAAGTCGGAAAATTAATTTTGTTAGAGGGTACACCTACATGGTGGTTCAAAAAAATTCTACTCTCACTTTCCCCCATATTTTTGGTAACAGGCACATTTATTTTAATGTTCCTCAAACAAGAAAATATAAAAGAGGGACAGGGGAGAAAAATAATCTACTAGTACTGCGTGACCATTGCAGTAACATGCTTACAAACAATCTGTACTACTTTATAAATAAATTGAACAGATAACTCATAACAAGTCATACTCAATATGCCTTAGAAATTATCGATCTATAACCGAGAGATAAATACAGCAAAACAAAAACAAATCATCACCAACGAAACAATTCAACCAAACACATCATCAGAGCTCAAGTTTTTCACCCTTTCAGGTCAGCATGAAAGATATTCAATCAACTCTACCACGGGGATCCCGCAACCGCTTACCAAGTGCCCGCCCTTCGAGTCAGCACATAAGGAAAAATATCGGCAAGGGCAAATTAGCCCTATAAAAAGCATGATATGTATTGTACCACCAATGAGTCGAAACAAATTTGAATGACATAGCCAGAAGAGGATTTATGATCAACATGATTCCATTTCTTTGATAAGAAACTAGCCTACTTTTCTCATCTTATTTTTCTACATCACTATAAATATATTTTTCTTTGAAAGGACTGTATACACTCGGACTCTTGATAGAATGATGTAAGCAACCCATTTATTGTGAAGTTTTTAATTCGGTATCGAAGTTGATTTTTTTATATAAGAATAGGGCCTCAGTGGAAAATTGAATAAGACTACAACAATGACCACACTAGTGTATCACTTCCTCCCCAAAGGTGTTATCTGACAGCGTCTTTGGTTCGTGCGAACTAGAGATGGGGAATGTCAGTTGAGGGTGAGGAGATTAAAAGCCCTTTGATTGATAGAGGTAATGAGAGTTTAAGTTGGCAGGGGAATGGGAGTTGAGGGAGCCGATTCCCGATTTCTTTCCATGGGGTACCATGTTAATTCGTGACCAGAGGTCCATGATAGACTAATTCCCATAATATACCAAGCAAGGAAATGGGAGTGAAAATCTACTTCCACTCCTAATCCCAACACAAAGTCCCACCCCGCCCCCTACCCCAATGGTTACCGAACAGGGTGTGAAAGTTGTGCTTTTGCATTCACTAGTTCGAGGGAAATCCTTTTATTTCTTCCATTGTCTGGTGACAAAATCTCTTAATAATGTCTGTATTACCTACCCACAAAATTGAGAAAGCAAAGGACTGGTAGATTTTTGATAGGAGGAACCTCTGCTTCATGACTATGACTAGGAGACTCTTGACTTAGTTGGTTTATACAAGAGAAAAGAAGGCTAGATTTCCATGACTAAGGCCGCTAAGTCCACATAAGCATCCTCCGAACTCCAGAGCTTATCCAACTGAGCATACTTTGGATCTGTATATCTCCTCCGCAGCAGAAAAGGTTTTCCAGCCGCAATTTCTTCGGCCTGACGCAGCTCCTCTTTCATAGCTCTCATCGCAGAGCGAACATCCTTGGCTTCGGCGGTGGCCTTGTTCAGGCCCTCTTGTTCCGCTTGTCGTTCTTTTTCAAGAACCCCGCAACGGCCGGTAGCATTCTTCAACTTCACGGCCATTTCGGCCACCTCCTCTTTGCTTCGGCAGTGTGCAGCCCGTTCGGCCTTCAGCTCTTCGGCCGCCTTTAAAGCAGCCGCATTACTATTTCGGGCTTGCTCTTTAGCTCGGGCGAGTTCCGCCCGCAGCCTCTCCACGGCAGCAGCGCCATCTGCATCAAAGCATACCGTGAAGTTGTGCACTCTAATTTGTGCATATGGCACGTGGACCCCGTTGCCGGTTGCCCCACATATCAGCGAATGGAAGTAGAAAGACAGGAGTAACTAGTTACACATAAATATATTTTTTGACAGAGAGATACTCCCTCTGTAAAGAAATATACAAATCTTTTATATCACAGGCTCACCTTGCCGAGAAATATACTCCCTCTGCAACGCACGGGCATTATGAGGGTTCAGCTGAGAATATAATACTCAGATAGGCTCACGGTTCTGGACTTTGGGTCGCAGGCCGACCCTGCATGTTTGGGGGCCCATGTGTTCTACCTCAGCGCTTTTCATATTGCAAGCGATCGGTACTGCACTGGTTTTAGATGCTGTCGCAAGGCGAATACACAAAATTGAATAAAGCACGACAACTGTTGGAATGAAATCAAACGACAGTTCCTTACCAGCAATCAGAGTTGCAATTCTATCAATGGTATACCATGTGATAAATAATACTATCGTACTACTTATACACACAGGACACTTGTTTCACCATGCCAGATTATTACATCAAAATCTCTCGGTGGATAGATCAGTTCGGCAGTTGCGTGCTGCTACTGAAGAATTTCAAAGTTGATTTGGACCATCTCTCCTTGCCGAGAAAGTTCGATCAACTTTTTGAACAGTCGCCCGGATTGTTGAATCACTCCCTCGTTGCTCTAGGAATTCTCTTTTTGAAAACAAGAAGACATACCCAAACAGTTAGATCAACACAGTGAATCATGTGAAACAACATGGAAAGAAAAAAGAACGAAACACTTGGGCGGCCAATGCTTACCAAGAAGGTGGACATGTCGGTTTTTGTAAGGACTTTGGTATATGAAGTGCGAACTGCAGCCCAGTCTGTTGCCGGTGCAACTGCACGGGCCGGACCAAACGCAAGTGCAAGTGTTGGTGCAGGTGCCGAAGCCGCTGCTGCTGCCGGAGATGGTGCTCCTTGTAGAGCTGGTGCCGGTGTCGATGCCCGATCCTCCGGTAGATCAGACTGATCCGCTGACGCGGTCGGTGCCCAATCCTCAGCTGGATCAGACTGAGCTGCTACCGCTGTCAGTGCTAGAGCAACTGCCGGTGCTCGACCTGTGCGAGACAGCGGCGATCGTGTCTGGTCTTCTATGATCAGCTTTCTAACTTGACTAGGATCCGTGACCGTGATCCAGTTTTTTTCTTCATTTCTTCTAAACGCGAGAAGGACTAATTGTGGCGTTTTTGTTAAACCAAACTGCAGTTCATCATAGGGATTCAGCTTGTACTCAGACAGCAGACTGATCCAATTTTTCTAGTACTATAAGTGATGGACAATGCCTTCCTTACTGACACGACATAAGAAGTGAAACCTGCAAAAATAGCCATCGTAGAGCAAACCAAACGGTTTATTCTGTGATGAATGTCACATGGCAAAACCTGCATCGTAAAATTGCAGGAAAAGAAAGAAAACATGACATTAAATCAATAAGATTTAGACAGTAAATCAATAAGATTTACTTGATGTGACACAAGTGAATCCTTACCAGGAAATCACTATGTTGAAGTACTAAACAGAAGATTGATCGTTCAACTACGCGTGGCATGCAGGGGCCCTGCCTACTCCCACAAGCAGGACAATCCAAAGGTCGTGACAAATCGTATGGACCGAACATCCATGGGACTGGAAATCCTGGTGGGTGCGATAAACCCTGCAATGCATACAGATATTGGAGTGTAACTATAATTGATAAACCGTCCTTACAAAAAATATGATCTGGATACTTCAAAATGTACAGACTGAATTGAGTGGACAGACATTAACATAGACCGTTCTCAGGACTGACCACACACCAAAAGCGGCAGTACTAATAAACAATACAGGGTTCACAAACACAAATCAAGTACTGAACAATAGTACTTACTACAGACAAGGAAAGTTGCACTAACTAAACTCTGCAGACTATTTCTTGCCACCGACCTACGGGATGAACCCCGCATAACTGACTAGGCCATGGACTTCGTGTGAGATGTCTACATGCACCATCACCATCTTGTCAACCTTGGAGAACTTAACAGAGTGGTCTTTCCACTCATAAACATGATGATGAAGACAGGCCGCATCAGATTTGTTGGGAAGCTTTACAAGAACCACACCCTTTGTAATCGAAGGCACAACCAGGAAATTGTTGTGGTCAAGTACAGCCTCGAGAACACGCCTGACAACAATGCTACAGGAAAACACTAGTTCACGACACGTGGCGACAAGGACACAGCAGCTGGATAGTTCAGCAGTAGAACTCATCATCAGGTCTTCCAGTTCACACGGCATGACTTTGAGAACTTCATCTCCACCGCAGACCATGATTGTGTCTATTGTTTCCTGCAAGTAGATTGATCCATCAACCCTGAAATAGCTAGCTAAAGGAAGGAACTGAATCCATTAGCTCAGCTCTGCATATAGGTGAGCTGGTCATGCAATTGAATGAATAACAATTTCCCATTTCAAGTTTTGCATCCAAACTTTAATTTTGTTTCAACATAATATGGTGGACACTATAATAATAAAATGAGAGATAAAGATTCAAAGACATTAGCTAGTGCATGCATGAAGAATACATGCACACACAAAAAAACACCGGCCAAACACATGGTTTTAATCGAAGGGCTAGTGTGATGTAGGAGAAATAATGATTTGACAATATAATAAGCATTGGGATATATTCATTGTTCCTTTAAGATCCATTTAACCGCACAACTCTCCTAAGTTGTGCTGGTAAACATGCCAAGGGAGGAATGTAGCACTACCAGATTTAATGATGAATCAAAAAGGACGATACAAGTTCCAACAAGTCCAGAGCAAACAGCGGCCGGGTACGACTAGTTTGATCCTAGCTTTTCAAAGATAATAATAAACCGCATTGCGATAAAGTTCCATCAATCGGCCAGCGATACCGGCTACTACAAGCTAAGCTCATGGCAGTTGCGTGTTTTCCTCATGCCATCTGTCTTCTCGCTCCACCCACTCGCAAATCAAACCACAATCTCCAGTATCCCCTCCAGTTGCTCCACCATCCTCACCAGCCAGTCAGGTCCCTGTGTAGACGGGGACAAGATTCATTAATCACCAACTAATGGGGTAACATAATGATGTTAGAGAACAAGCAACCCATTTATTTGAAACAATTAAGCCTTCCTACAGAACATGCGTAAAGGTGCTATTTCCGACTAGTGTTGGTAAAAAAAATCTATATGGGTTTGGTTAGATCTCACAACTGAGAGTTAACCAAGTCTCAGTCAAGTGGCATAACATATGTGTAGGAAAGAAAAAAGAAATAACACAAAAGAAATTATTTTTGCACGGATTTTAATGTAAGATTTCACGAATATTAGCATCGACTGAGACATAACCAAGTGTAGCAAGACTGGGTCTATAAGGAGGTGTACTGTATAATTGTGACCACAATGAGCGTTTTATGAGGAAAATCTAGAGTTGTCGGTCGAAGCAATTCACGTGCACTGTATCCAAACACTGCACATAGTACGTACTACACGAGCATGCATGCATAGTTGACCAAGGGACGACCTGGACCATTAAAGCACTAGCACGCTCAATTCCATCCTAGCCGCCAAGAAGAAGAAGAGAACTTGCCTACCCGTCACTTATTTTCTTTCAGTACGTACCACGTTGCCCTATAAATGACGCAGAACCGAGAAGCTCAAGAGTCTCCGCACAATCATGGAGCCTCCCTCTTCTTCTCCCGTGGCACTCGCCCGGGCCTTGGCAGTGCTGCTTCTCATATGCTCTTCCCTGGCAGCTCAAGGTAAGTAGCTACTCTCCGCTCAATTGTTTCTACTCCTTTTTCTCCTCACGAAGGAAGCAGCAATATTAATCCAAGGCCCGGCTGGCCGGCTTACTTGCATGTAGCTGGCCCGGGTCCATCTGCCGGAACCCGTCTGGGACGAAGCCCTCCGTCGCCGGTAGCCCCGGGCGGCCCCGGTATGTTTATCAAGTGCGCAGACTGCCGCTCCCGCGCCACTCCGCCGGCGCCCCACCGCAAAGGCTAGCCCTGCAGGCCTTCCCGGACGTCGACAGTGAGACGCTTGCGCATGAAGCAACACAGATATGTAAATCATGCGGCGACCTCGCTGGAGTGTGTCGTTGCTGGCTCTGGTCGTAGCTTTTGAATTCTCGCTGGAGTGCTTCCTTCCCATGTGTTTTTCGTCCTTTTGCTTAGCCTCAGCGTGTGCTACCTGGTTGCTCTTATAACTGTATTTTTTTTGAACTGTATTAACCCGTAGAATGTAGGAGTAATCATTTGTAAGGGTCATCGCTGAAGGGTGCTTTTTTCAAAGTCATCTACCGACACCGCATTATAGCCATTGCACAAGTGCAGCCGATCCAGCAAGGAAGACAGCAGCCTTGTTCATGCGTTCAAAGCCAAGCCCACCCTCGGATTCGGATATCCATGAAAATTACGGGATCTCGCCAGGATGCATGCACGTGATGATCCGCCCAGCGGTACAGAGCTGCAATGTGCCGGTGATGGAAGAGAAGGCTCTATCCTAAATATAAGGAGGAGCTATTGACAGTGTGTTGCTAGCTAAGGTTTGCTTAGATTTATTGTGTTTTCCCGCGATCTAATCCTCTACGTTGTAAGGAAAAAAAATTACAAATTGATATTAATTGGGAATTCGGAGTGAACATTGCCATCCTAAATTACAAACATACGAAATGCTATCTGGCGACCATTTGCTGGGAGAGCGTGACAGTTCGAACGTCTTTCCTCGCAGTTTAAGTTGTGTTGGGGGTGGCAGTAACTACATCAGTTATTTTAGTCAGGTGTCGTGATTGGCCTGACCAGACTCAGGTCCGTGCGAAACCGTACTAGCCAGACAAGTTTGTGAACTACTCCAATTCATTTTATAACTTGATGAACTAAAGGTAGTCCACGTTTCAAGCTTATGTTAGCAATTCCTCTTGAAAAAATTGAGCAACCTACAACTTAAACATGGACGCCGACAGAGTGAGACATCAAGCACAAAGCTTTGTGCTAAAATAAAATTCGGAGAACTTTTGATCGAAACTAACCAAGCACGAACTCGGCAGAATTTTGAAAACAAAAATTTATCGGAATTGTACAGTATAATTATGACTGGCCTAGATGATTTTTTACAACGAAAATCTAGAGTTGTCGGTGGAAGGAATAGTATCCCACGTTGAAAATGCGCAGTCTGGCCGACGTATATTCACACAGGACTACACGAGCATAGTAGTACACTGTTCCAGCGTGAAAATTTTGACCATTGTGGCAGTAGCATGCTGTCGCCAAGAAGAACAAGAGAACTTGCCTACTACTTTTTCTTTTTGGAGCTCCTACTAGCCAGTCTTCTTTTCCCATGAGTACGTACCACCAGTTTTTCTTACCCTATAAATGACGCACAACTGAGAAGGCTCGATAGCGACCAGAGCATGGAGCATTCTTCTTCTTCTTCTTCTTCTTCTTCTTCTTCTTCTTCATTGGCAGTCACATGCCATGTGCCAATGGTGGCTTTGATCCTGTGTTGTCTCTTGGCATGCTCGGCGGCGGCCAAGGTACATAGCAACTGATCCGCTGTCTCCTACACGGTTTCTCCTCAGTAGAAAGCAGTAATATTCTTCATTATCTGCATGTACTTCTCGTAGATGAACATGGATGCAGTGGCTCTGCATGTACAGAAGAGGACCATCTTTTTCCTCATTACGTGTTGCTGTCACGAGTCAAGACTGCTGAGCCAATTGCAGACTTTGACCCTTGCGCGTCTACACGAATCTCAAAGACCAAGAATATCGCAAGCAATCGTCAGTGCAGTTAGAGTGCGCGTCAACTCAGAGAGAAGGGTCATGGAGCGTTCTACTTCTCCCTTTTCCATGGTATGCAGTCTTGCGATCCTTGCTCTCATATGCTGTTCCTTGTCATGCACGGCAGCGACCCAAGGTAACTAACTACTCGCGTCTGGATCACCTTGCAATCACATGCTCTTCTTCTACATCCATGTATAATCAGACACCCAAAGGTGAATTAATGGATTTGCTACCATGTCGTCTTCGTTGCTGCAAATGTGCCCAAACGAATACTGTTCGTAAACAGAACACTGTCGGTGTTCAGAACAAAAATAGCAAGCGCAAGAGTAACGTTGCAATAACTGTTATGGACTTGGTGCGGTTCTCGAAATAAAAGTCTACATTTTGTGCTAATATTCAATCATTCTACAACCGCCAGCGCAGAAGTATGACGACACCAATATGCTGCATACAACTTATCATGCTTACAAATGCTAGTTCAAAGCTGAGGCACTAATTTGTCCATCCGTGGCGGCTATCGCTTGTCCGTCGTCTTCACTGGCACGCCCTTGTACATGCCAACACGCGACTTGAGGTCATCTCGGCGCGGCCTTGCCACCTTGTTTTTTGGATTAAAGAGCAATACATCCTCGAATGCCCTGAGCGCGGACGCGAGGTCCTTCTGCTGCTCATATGCATCGCCGAGGTTGTTCGACGCTGTCACAAAGCCTGGTCGGAGCTCCACGACCTTCTCGAATTGCTTGATTGCCTTGTCCAGTTTGTTCTCGCGCTTGTAGCTCACCCCAAGGGTATTGTACACCTAGTCATCGGGGCAAAACTGTTTCAGCGGTACGATGTAGGAAATGGGTGGTCTTTTAGTGGATAAGAACAGCCCAAGAGCACATATATATAGGTTCAATAGTAGATACTTCTCGCAAGAATCTATGTCAACTCTCACAAAACTGTATAAGGAAAAACAGGTAAATTTTAGATGTTCTTCTTGAACGGCAAACCGCACCTTTGGTTAAAAGAAGGGAAAAAGTTTCTACATGAGCATGATACAAAATTACCAAGACCACTATTTCTAAGAACAACACATATTATGTAGGCTAGCAGTATCAATGCATGGTATGATTGCATTGTTAAAAGATAAATTTCCTGCGGTCAAATTTTAGAATGCAGAAAATAAATAGCTAGTTGTTGATATCTAACCTGCGCAAGATCTTGTCGGAAAATGCATGGCAGTTTCTATCCAAGCTGGAGCAAATCCAAGTTTTGAAAGACAACCATGAAGATAATTCCATTCAACACGAACGTATGATTTCATCATATCAATCTTCATGGCAAAGAAGGTTTCTTAGCATGTTCTTGTCGGATAATGTGCATACACTCATAGGCAATCAAAGCATTCTCAGTAATCAATCTCCCGGGTACAAAAGCACTTTGATAGTCAAAGATCACCTCCGGCAGCAACACTTTCAGACGGTTAGCCAACACTTTTGAGGTTATCTTAAACAACACCTTGCAAAGACTAATGGGACGAAAATTCTTCAACAATTCCGCCCTTGCAATTTTGGTGAAATTCATATGAAAATTAAAATAAATATGATGTATTGTATTTAATTATTATGCAGTTCAGAACATATATAGAATGTAAGTAGGGGTTGACATGCCTGTTGAGAGAAATATAATTAGTTTGATTGATGACGTGACATGTGTCATGAGTTGGGATGTGTGTGTTAAGAGAGAATATAAATAGCATTTCCCATACATGTTTAGAGAAATAATTAATGAGGCGATGATGTGCATGTATGATGGAGTGGCATATGTGCACGATGAGTGAATTGAGATAGTTGGCATCAACTATTTAGGTATATGTGTAGGGTTCCCATAGACATCCGCTCGCATCCATAACCTTGGCTTGGATATCCCTAAGCTATCAAAGACATCCACGCAGACACGAAGTGATGCACCATGCAGAGAATAAAACTTCAACATGAGAGCTTCAACACATCTCGTGCACATGCTCTTCAGCCACTGTGGTAGAGGTCGATGGCGCCTTAAGGCCTAATTTGGTTGCAAAGGGATAGCATCCCGGGCCTCCAATCCTCCACCAGGGGATTTCCATGGCCATCGGGGATCCTCTCCTACTACCACAGGGGGGTCACCATGGCAGTTTGGATGTCAGAGGAGAGGGGATAAGATCACATCCAGAAAAAACTCTAGGCAAAGCACTCGGGTAGTCGCTGGATCCGAGATCGCCAGATGCGCCCGCGTGAGTAGTGGCTTTTCTCCCCCAACCTATCTAGGCGTGGATCTCCCACCCTGTGAAAGGAAGGGGATCAGGGCAGAATTTCCCCAGCGAGCGAGCGACCAAAGGTTGCTGTGGTTTTCCACGGGCCGAGATTGTCTCGTGGGCTTTGCGCCCTGGTATTTGACGGGGATCCCCCCGGGATCACGGGCTACCAAAAAAACCCTAGATGTAGCAAAGCCATATTTGCAACATCCCCCTGCACCACATTAGCTCTGTTGAATACATATTGTTTGGCTTCAGGGCAGAGGATTAATCATGACAAATCTTCCATCTTTTTCAGCAAAGGGTGCCCTGAACATATCAGACAAGGAGTAAAAAATGGCCTCAATGTGCAGAACGAGTCTTTGAGTGAAAAATATTTGGGCTTGCCAACTGAAGTGGGTCAGTCAAAAAGTGGCACTTTCAAGTACCTTCGCGAGAGAGTCTGGGAGAAGGTCAAGGGATGGATGGAGAAGCTCCTGTCTGCTGCAGGCAAAGAGATCTTGATAAAGTCAGTGGCACAAGCGATCCTGGTGTTCTCTATGTCATGCTTTAGACTGACAAGGGGGCTCTGTGAGAGCATTACTTCTATCATTCGCCAGTTCTGGTGGGGCAGCAAACAAGGAAAAAGAAGACCATGCTGGGTCTCCTGGGATGTGATGACAAAACCAAAGAGTCTAGGTGGTTTGGGCTTCCAAGACATGGAGATTTTTAACCTAGCTCTTCTGTCCAGACAGGCATGGAGATTGTTGCAGGAACCGGACTCACTCAGTGCACGTTTGCTAAAGGCAATTTACTACCCAAATACATCAATACTGGAGGCCGAACTGGGGTCACGACCTTCTCAAATATGACGTGCCATTGTAGATGTTCGAAACATAATGAAGCTAGGCATTATCAGGCAGATAGGGGATGGATCATCAACCAACATCTGGACTCATAGCTGGATCCCTAGGGAAGATTTCTCAAAACCTGTCACATCCCTCGTGGCCAACCCACCGAGGATGGTGGCTGATTTATTAGATCACAACATGGCAGCGTGGCAGGAAGATTTGGTTCGGCAGGTTTTTCTCCCTGTAGACGCTGAGGCAATACTAAAGATACCGATCTGCACGAGGCTTGTTCAGGACTTCTGGGTGTGGGCAGAAGACCCGAAAGGCAGGTACTCTGTTTGATCGGCATACAACATGATTTTCCGCATAAAGACTGGCAGAGAAGCTTGGCTTGAGGAAGTAGAGGATGTGTCAAACAGCAGCGCAGAATGCAGAGGATGGGCTTCGGTTTGGGGTATGCAAGTACCTTCAAAACTGAAGGTATTTGTTTGGCGCCTCGCACAACATTCTCTCCCAACCGGAGATATATTGCAGCATCGGAACATGGCGACAACGAGTGAGTGTGCTATTTGTGGTGCAGCTGAGAACTGGCGTCATTCCATGCTGGACTGCGCCATGTCAAGGAGCGTGTGGGCACTGCCAAACTCAGATCTTGTGGAACACATGTGCATGAACACAGACGACAGTGCCAAGGGCTGGTTGTTTGCCATGAGTGAGTCGCTGCCACAGGAAGAATTTACCACGTTAGTGGTTACACTTTGGGCAATATGGCATGCTCGTCGGAAACTGATACATGAAGGAATCTTCCAAACTCCTTTCTCCACACAAGCTTTTATCAGAAGCTATCTCTGTGATCTTCAACTCACCTTCAAGGCCCCAAGCAGGGGTCGGGCGGATGCACAACCGAAGCCTACGACTTGGCTACCTCCCCAGGAGGGGCACTCCAAGCTTAATGTGGATGCAGCAGTGCCTAGGGCAGGAGGTTTTGGAGCTGTGGGAGCGATCTGCAGAGATGATGCCGGCCTGTTCATGGGTGCATCAGCTGTTGTCTTCAAAAACATCGACCAGCCTGAGATCATGGATGCTGACGATCTATACATCCAAAAAATTCAAGTGGCCTCCGACTGTAAGTCAGCGATTGAAGCAATCCAGCGAGGAACATCTACATTTTATGGTGCAGTAGTGAGGGAGATTAAAGAACACTCTAGTAGTTTTACTTCCTGTTTATTTAGACATGAATTTAGAACTTCGAATGTTGAAGCACACAAACTAGCAAAGCATGCTTTAACTCTCGGGACTGGTCGTCATGTTTGGTTAGGCCATCCGGGAGAACTCTCGTTCGTCCATGTAAGTGTGACGGGTCATGAATAAAGCTTTGCGAGTTTGTCTCAAAAAAAAAAAACCACATCAGCTCTTTGCACGTCTGCGGTTGACGTCACAACGCCGCAACTATCGCCGATCAAGTTAATGGCCAGGCCCCGAACAACAGCCGGACAAGCACCGGCCAGATCAGGGGATGCGTTGCAGCCAATCCTTGTTGTCTAGATAAGGATTCATTTGGCTTAAGCACATATTGGCTTGCTTGTTGTTCCATTGGTCCCGGCATCCACCTTTCCACTGTACATTAATTGGACCTTGGGTTTAGTTTATGCTGATCTTCAATGGAGAGCATTCGAGGAAGCACCAAAGCGAGAAAACTGACCTAATCATAGCTATTCATACGTCCTGGATGCTGAATGCTGTGAAATTCTTCGCTGTCATTTTCTCCAATGGAACAATTTAGTGGTCTTCGTAGATGGCAGCAATGTTTCTTAATGTCCCAGTCTTTGTGTCCAGCTCATTCCTAGTACAGTAGTACTGGCCCCGGCATTTTCCTTTGTCTTTACATGTTGTTTCCCGTATATGGTGATGTTACGTTGGGACAAACTGGCCAATCAGAACCCCACTTTCTGGCCACCAGGTAACCACATATTTTTTAATTTATTTTCTAAAATTTGCACAATGTTTGTGGTACGATGATAATGCTTCACTGAAATTGTTGAGTATCATTAGGATAGCGTAGGATTTATTCCACCTTGCCTTGTATTCCAAGACGACCTTGTACTCCTATATATATATATATATGCCCATGAGGCTTAAGCAATAACGAAGAACTATTTTCACCAATCTCTCTCTCCCTTATAACATGGTATCAGTTTCCGGGTTTTAAATCCTAGCCGCCGTCGCTTCCGCACCCGCGCGCCGCTCCCGGGGCGGTCGGTCTCCATGACCGCCGCCGGGGGCCGCGCCGCCCGTACCTAGAGTTCGTCCGCCGGCCGTGTTGGCGGCTGCCCTAGAGAGTCTTTTATCTGATCCTTTGATCCGGGTTTTTCTCTCTTTCGTCTGTCGCTTTGATTGGCGTCTACTTTTTGGTTCTCCGATCTATTCTTGATCGGTTTGCGTCGCCCACCGCCGCCGTCGACCCAGAGCGCCTCTACTCCGACCCCGGCGCGACCAGCCGGCCTCTCCTCCGACCCGGCGGCCACGCACGCCGAGGCGGCCCGTCAGGGCCAGCCGCCGTCTGCGCGTCGGTCCGCCCGTCGCCCTGCGCCGGCCGTCACCGCCCTCCTCCGACCGGGAAACCTGCATCGCCCCGACCCGGCGGCTTCGCGCCATGCGATGGCCAATCATACCCGTCGCTCGCGCGCCGGCCCACCTATCGATCCACGTCACCCGCCTCCGCTGCGTCTGCACGGCGGCTCGGCGGTCTACCTCGCCGGCCTCGTCCTCGGCTGTCAGGCTCGTCGGCTGCCTCAAACTCGGGCGCCACTGCTTCGTTGGTCGCTCGGGCCTCACTGCCCGGGCGCCGGTGCTGCTTTGGCAGCCCGGGTGCCGGTGCGGACGTCCCAGGCCGTCCGTCATCGCCCGCCACATCCAGGACTCCGCCGCCACCACGCCTCCATCGAGCGGCGCCCCCGTCTTCGCGCGCGATTGGTTTGATCACCCGCTTGCCGCCGCGATCCTCCTTATCTACGCCGCGCGACCAACCTGGCCCGTTGGTGACGCACGCCTCCGCAGGTCTCGTGAAGATCATCCTGAGTACCGCGCGCCTCTCCATCGATCGAGCATCGGGCTGCCGCTGCGTTGCCCCATCGGCCCGCAGCGCCGTCCCCCCGTGGTTCTCCTCGCGGCTGCATCGACTCGTGCGTCGCCACTGCGTCGCCCCTTCGGGCCGTAGTGTTGCGATACGCGGTCCCCGCCGCCGCCTTGAGGCCGTCCCCGCGGTTGCACCGACTCGCGAACCGCCGTTGCGTCACCCCTTCAGGCCGCAGTGTCACGGCCTGCGGTCGCCGCCACCGCCCGAGGTCTTCCCGCCGTCGCCCCGACCGGCCTGTCGCCGCTGCGTCGCCCCTTCGGGCCGTAGCGGCGCGGCCCGCGGTCCACTCCGCCGTCACCGCAGCCCGCGGTCCACTCCGCCGTCACCGCGCGTCGACCTCCCGTGGTATGCGCCGTGCCGTCTCCCTTGGAGCGGGAACTCCACCGTCCGCGCCGGTCTTCGTCACACAGTCAAGGTTCTTTGCCTACTTCGAGCACCGCCGCCGCACTTTTAACCTAGCCGCCGCCGCCGTCAGGCCGCCGCCACCGCCGCTACCTCTGTAGCCGCCGCAGCCGCCCGTCCACCTCCTTCATCTTCGTCCAGCACCAGCCCGTCGCCAGCGTCGCCGTCATCTACCCCGATCGCTTCATCTACTCCGACAACCGCGGGCGGCATTGGCCCCGCGCCGATTGGCGCCGCAACCATCCTCGAGTCCTTTTCTGCTGGCCTCTCAAACTTCTTCGACATGGCGTACAGCTCGTGCAGGTCCCAGTCTACGCATGTCCGGTGATGGCAACACCGCCGCGTGCCTTCGTCCACGACGTGTCCTTGGGCCTGGCAAGCCTGGTGTGACGCTTCGTCAACTTCGTCTTCGTCCATCTACGCATGCCCGTTGTTGGCAACACCGACGCGCGCATTCGTCTACGATGTGTCCCTGGGGTTGGCAACCCCGGCGCGACGCGTCGTCAACATCATCTACTTCCTGGCGCACCACTACTTCGACACCACTGCGCGCATGACTAACTCGGCGCCTCCTTGCGCCCGCGGCTCCATGGTGACTTCCTCGACACCGACTACCCCGACTCGACATCGACCACGGCATTCTTCGCACGGCTACCTCGACCACGGATCCACCACCCACGCTCTCGGCTACATCGACAAACGGCACAAAGGGTTACCGCCTGCTTGAGCAACCTCGTCGGTTTTCACTCCAGCCACAACTCCGTGATGCATCGACCGTTACAACTGTGGGGGGGTGTCCCTCGGCTTGCCTTCGGATTCTTCTCCAGTCTCACCGTCTGCGTCGCTCCCGTTGTGACTGCGGGGGGATGTTGAGTATCATTGTTATTATGGAAACATAGGATAGCGTAGGATTTATTCCATCTTGCCTTGTACTACAAAACGACCTTGTACTCCTATATATATGCCCATGAGGCTCAAGCAATAACGAAAAACTATTTTCACCAATCTCTCTCTCCCTTATAACAGAAATGAAGGGTTGGGCAACTTGATGATAATAGCCGATCTTGTCCTACTAAGGGATCTCCATCTATAGAATCCATGGTCATTATCTACACGACCACTCCGTACGATCGATACCGGAGCCAGCTGGATGCGCGTATAATAAAAGAAATGTTCTTGTTATATTTATTTTTAAAGGAAAAAAAATCACAAGAACAGAAGATCTTCTTTCGTGGCTTTTGTAAGATGTAAGCACAAGAACTGGACGTCATACACATCATAGACAGTTGTTGATTAGTTGTACATAAAGACATTTTTTGATTAGACGAATAAAATCAGACATGGTATATTTAGACGATTCAAATTAAATAAAATGAGAGTTTGCCGAGGAGTCTTTCGATAAGAGCATCTCCAACAGCCGCGCTAAACAAGCGCCGTGCCGCAAATTTGGCAATTTTAACGCGCGCGCAACCCGGCGGGTGGCTTCAGCGGGCGCGCAATAACTGCGCGCGCGGTATAAGGAGTTGGGCACGCGGTCAGATTCGCTATCTCGCGCGGTGTATTTGGGGCGCCCGCTTCCGCGCGCGGCACACTCGAGCGCTCGCGCCACACTCACTCCTCTCTGCCTCCTACGCCCCGCGCGCGCCGGCGCCGGCGAACTGCACCCATGGACGCACACGCCGGCACCCCGCTCACCCCATCCTACAGCCGCGACCCCTCCCGCGCCGCCGTCGCCGGAAACCCTAGCGTGGGGAGCGTTGGCCTCGCCACCGTCGGAGCTCCACCGAGCATCGGCCTCGCGCGCAACCTCTTCTTGCCGCCGCGGATGACCACGGCGACGGGTGGCGTCGCGCCGGCGCCGTCCCGTGCCACCGCCGCCCCCTCGATGCTCCCCAATGCGGTGCGGCCGAAGAAGGGCAATACATCCGCGAAGAAGAATAAGGCGGCGGACGGCTCCGGTAGCTCGAAGGCGAGGGGAAAGAAGCTTGGCGCAATGGGTGGCGGTGGCCTTGGCGGCATGGGTGGCGGTGGCCTCGGCGCCATGGGTGGCCTGGCCTTGGCGGCAAGGGTCGCGGTGGCCTTGGCGCCATGGGTGGAATGGGTGGCTTCGAAGGTACCATGAGCGGTTTAGGTGCCATGGGAGGCATGGGTGCACCTCCGGCCGCCATTGGAGGCATGGGTGGCTTTGGAGCACCCCCCGACGCTATGGCCGCCATGGGAGACATGAGTTTTTCTTCTCTCATGGGAGGTGAGGGAGTCTTGGACTAGGGGGTGTCTGGATAGCCGGACTATTATCATCGGCCGGACTCCAAGACTATGAAGATACAAGATTGAAGACTTCGTCCCGTGTCCGGATGGGACTTTCCTTGGCGTGGAGGGCAAGCTTGGCGATACGGATATGTAGATCTCCTACCATTGTAACCGACTCTGTATAACCCTAGCCCTCTCCGGTGTCTATATAAACCGGATGGCTTTAGTCCGTAGGACGAACAACAATCATACCATAGGCTAGCTTCTAGGGTTTAGCCTCCTTGATCTCGTGGTAGATCTTCTCTTGTAACACACCTCATCAATATTAATCAAGCAGGACATAGGGTTTTACCTCCATCAAGAGGGCCCGAACCTGGGTAAAACATCGTGTCCCTTGTCTCCTGTTATCATCCGCCTAGATGCACAGTTCGGGACCCCCTATCCGAGATCCGCCGGTTTTGACACCGACATTGGTGCTTTCATTGAGAGTTCCTCTGTGCTGTCGCGATCAGGAAGGATGCCTTTTCCCATCTTTAAAGACGGCGCCGTCGTCAAGGGAGCTTTGGCCGCCGGCCAAACTATCCGGCTAGGTGGTTTTCTTATGACCGCCTTTTCGGCCACCGCCCCGACGATGACCTCTCAGGTCATCAAAAGCGATCTTCACGTCAGCTCGGAATTCGCCGAGCAGCTAGATCCGATTGAGCTCTCCTCCGTAAACGAGCTCTTGGATCGCATCGCCGCCCTGGGAGTCGCTACAGACTACGATCGGATTGGTCTTAAAACCGATCTGAGAGAAATTAACTCTCCCCAGGCTACTCACCACGTTGTTGTGGTAGAGGAACAATGCGGCGACTCTTCTTCTATATTAAAAACCAGCTATGTCCGGATTCCCAATCCCTCCATGCCGGATTCCCGCAGAGGGACGGACGTCAATCAAATACTGAACCTAAAGTCAGGCATCGGACCAGATTTATCGGAAAACATCCAACAAACCAAGCTTCCAAATCCGGAAACTTCTTGCCCTTTGAGCCTCAGATCGGGCGGGGTTCCGAACTTAATTCCACCCGCCCACCCAAACATAAGCAATCTATCTCAAATACGGCAAGAGCCCGATGAAACAGTACATCATTACTGGGCCAGATTCCTCCTGGTTATGAACAGGATAAAGGACTGCCGTGAAGAAAGCGCGATTTCAATTTTCTGCAACAATTGCACGGACAAGGGAATCATGAACGCCATAATTCGTCGCGAAGTTACACGCTTCGCCGACCTAGCGACCATTGTACAAAAATACTGTGCGATGGAGAGCGCCTGGAAAACCAAAACCAGGTTTTGGGACAATCCGGCCCTGAATACAACCCCAGTTCGAAATAAAAGGGTGCGTCATACTCAAGCACCTGGGTTAAAAACCAAAAAGCAAAAAACCCCTAAAGGGCACGGAACCGTACTGGAGGGATGGCTCAACGGACCCTGTAAAATCCACAGTACGGAGGGCGCCACTCCAACACATAGCCTTCGAGCATGTTGGATACTACGGCAGGTGGCCAAAAGTGGCGAAGGCTTTCTAGCCCCGGGCAACCAGCCCAACAGTACCAGTACGGTATTAACAGTCTTCGAGACTTTCGCATCAAATAACATGTGGAAACGAACAATCCGCAGCCTCGCCGAAGTCTACCAAGTAGCAACAACAAATCCATGGAGCGACACGGCTATCACCTTCAATGCCAGCGACGAACCTAAATTCCGAACAGCTCGAGCACCAGCCGCATTGATCCTCTGTCCGATAGTGGACGGCTTTCTTCTTACCAAGGTACTCATGGATGGCGGCAGCGGATTAAACCTCATCTACAAGGAAACCCTTCAAAAAATGGAAACTGACTGGAGCCGCATTGAGCGAAGCAGCACAACCTTCAGGGGAATAATCCCTAGTCGAGAAGTACGCTGCACAGGAAAAATCACACTAGACGTAGTGTTCGGCTTGCCGGACAACTACGGGTCCGAAGAGGTCACGTTCCAAGTGGTCCCATTCGGTAGCGGATACCACGCCTTGTTAGGGCGAGAGGCATTCACAATCTTCCAAGCTAGACCTCATTACGGGTACATGAAGCTCAAAATGCCCGGACCCAATGGAATAATCACTCTTGTCAGTGATCCAGATATAGCACTCCGCGCTGAAAATAAGACAGCCGCACTGGCCCTAGAGGCATTATCTGAAGCCCTAGCGGCAGAGGAACTCACTACGCTGCGCTCCACGGTGGACAGAGACGATTTGATACTCGATAAGAGGTCTAAGTCCACCTCTTTTAAACCAGCAGACGAAATAGTCAAATTCCAGGTCCATCCAACGGACCCCACAAAGACGGCCTCCATTGGGGCACAATTAAATCCTGATGTAGAAGCCGCACTACGAGAATTCCTTCGGGAAAATTGGGATATTTTTGCCTGGCACCCTTCAGACATGCCAGGAATCCCACGCAGGCTGGCAGAGCACAGCCTAAATATCCTAAAAGGATTCAAGCCAGTCAAACAGGCTCTTCGGCGATTTTCCGAACCCAAAAGACAGGCAATGGGAGAGGATCTAGCCAAACTCTTAGAAGCCGGATTCATCAGAGATATAAAACATCCGGACTGGCTAGCCAACCTGGTAATGGTACCAAAAAAGGACAAATCCTGGCGCCTTTGTGTCGATTTCAAAGACCTTAACAAGGCCTGTCCAAAGGACCCTTTCCCTCTCTCTCGCATCGACCAAATCATCGGTGCTACCGCAGGGCACGATTCATTATGCTTCCTCGACGCATACTCCGGATACCATCAAATCAAGATGGCGGAAAAAGACCAGGCCGCAACGGCATTCATTACTCCATACGGACCATTCTGCTTCAACACAATGCCCTTCGGACTCAAAAATGCTGGCGCAACATATCAGCGCATGATTCAGACATGTCTGGCTACCCAGATAGGCAAAACAGTGGAGGCATACATAGACGATGTGGTCGTTAAGACCAAACACGTCGAAACTCTAGTAGACGATTTGAGGCTTACATTCAACAACCTCCGAGTATACGATATTAAGCTCAACCCGGAAAAATGTGTTTTCGGCGTACCAGCCGGAAAGCTCTTGGGCTTCATTGTATCCGGCAGAGGAATTGAAGCAAACCCAGCCAAGATCCGGGCTCTGTCGCAATTGGATATCCCAAAATACCTCAAGCAAATACAAAAACTAACTGGATGCGTGGCGGCTCTAAGCCGCTTCATCTCCCGATTGGGAGAAAAGGCGCTGCCCCTCTATCGCCTCCTCCGACGCACCGAACACTTTGAATGGACGGATGCTGCCACGGCCGGACTTGAAGAAATCAAGACCATATTGGCAACAAATCCGGTCCTGGCCGCGCCCAACCTGGGCAAACCTATGTTATTATACATCGCGGCAACACATCAAGTTGTCAGCGCCGCACTCATCGTCGAACGAGAAACAGAAGGGCACAAGTTCCCTCTTCAAAAACTAGTGTACTACGTATCCACTGTCTTAACTCCATGCAAGTCCAGGTACCAACATTATCAAAAGATAGCGTATGCGGTGTTCATGGCATCCCGGAAGCTGCGACACTACTTTCAAGAGTGTTCCATAACGGTGACCTCCGAAGTGCCTCTCAACGATATTATAAATAATCGCGACGCGACGGGCAGGATTGCAAAATGGGCCATTGAGCTCTTATCATTTGACATAACCTACAAATCACTGCGAGCTATAAAGTCGCAAGTTTTGGCTGACTTCATCGCCGAATGGACCGAAGCCGAACTCCCTAAAGAGTACGGCGCATACTCCAATTGGATCATGCATTTCGACGGCTCCAAAATGTTGGCTGGCTTGGGGGCTGGCGTCGTCTTGACGTCCCCAACCGGAAACACAGTCCAATACGTACTTCAAATAATGTACATGGACTCTAGCAATGCGGCCGAATACGAGGCCCTTCTACATGGCCTCCGGATGGCAATCTCTATGCGTATTCAACGCCTAGAGGTGCGCGGGGATTCAAACCTCGCAATATCCCAAATAAATGGAGACTTTGACGCCAAGGATCCGAAAATGGCAGCCTACCGTAACGCTGTGCTAAAAATGTCAGCCCGGTTCGAGGGACTCGAATTCCACCATGTAGCCCAGGATAATAACCAGGCAGCAGGCATGTTGGCATGCATCGGCGCAAAGCGCGACGCCGTCCCCCCAAACATCTTCCTCGAGAGGCTCTTTAAGCCATCCGTATTATGGGAAGAGGAGTCCGGGAATGACAACCCGGAACCAACTGCACCACCCAACACAGAACATTCTGACACAATCGGTGGCTCCGCCAATGAAATAACACCTTCAGCCCATGAGATAATGGCAGTAATTGCCACATGGACGGAGCCATTCCTAGCCTACTTAATCAGGCAGGAACTCCCCGAAGACCAAAATGAGGCCCGCTGCATAGTTCGGCGATCTAAAGCCTACAAGGTCCATGAGGGAGAACTTTATAAGAAAAGCACAACCGGAGTCCTTCAAAGGTGTATCTCTAAAGAGGAAGGGTGAAATCTCCTGGCTGAAATTCACGCCAGACTCGGCGGGCACCACGCCGCCGCCCGGGCCCTTGTAGGCAAGGCCTTCCGTACAGGATTTTATTGGCCGACAGCCCGGGCAGATGCTCAGGACTTAGTCCAACGATGCGTCGGTTGTCAGCTCTTTGCTAATCAGAGCCACATGCCACCCATCGCCCTCAAAATTATACCCATCACTTGGCCGTTCGCGGTCTGGGGGCTTGACATGGTTGGACCCCTTAAAGGGGGAACCCACAAGCACAAATACTTATTGGTCATGGTGGACAAATTAACCAAATGGATAGAGGCCAAGCCGGTTAAAACGGCAGAATCCGGACCTGTGATAGGCTTCATATCCGGGGTAGTACACCGTTTTGGCGTCCCCCACAGCATCATCACTGATAACGACACGAATTTCACGGCCGACGAGGTTAAACTCTGGTGCAAAAACATGGGCATCAAGCTTGACTACGCTTCAGTCTACCACCCTCAAACTAACGGTCAAGTGGAATGAGCAAACGGTCTAATCACGAGCGGCATCAAACCCAGATTAGTGCGGTCCCTCACGGAATCTAACACGCACTGGGTAGAGGAGCTCGACTCCGTACTCTGGGGGTTGCGGACCACGCCGAACCGCACAACCGGATTCACACCATTTTTTATGGTATACGGCGCTGAGGCAGTTTTGCCCTGCGATATAATTCATGACTCACCTCGCGTGCGCATGTACGAGGAAAGAGAAGCCGAGTTGGATCGGCAGGATAATTTGGACGCTTTAGAGGAGGAGTGAGACGTGGCAAAATCCCGTTCTGCATTATATCAACAGCAGGCTCGAAGATATCAAAGCAGGGAAGTACGGGCCAAAACTTACAATGTTGGCGAGCTAGTTCTATGCCTGCCGGACAAGTAAAAGGACAAACTTAAGCCCAAATGGGAAGGTCCCTTCATCATCTACCAAGTCCTTACCGGCGGTGCATAGCGTCTATGCAACGCATCTGACAACCGACTCGAGCCAAACTCATGGAACGCAGCCCGTCTCCGAAGATTTTACGCCTAGCGCCGGACTCTGGGTTCGTCTCCTTCCTCTGTCCACCTTTCATATTTTTTCGGTGTCTTTGTTTCCCCCCTTTTTTTCCTCCCCCTTTCAGTACAAGCCTCTTTAGGGCTGATCTGCGCTTTGTTCGCACTCACTCGATGTGCTACTCGCACTCGTTATACCTGGGGGCTTCTTTAACAGAAGCTTATTTATATGGGCTTCATGCCCAACACATGCGTCACACTTCTGCATGTGCCTTTTGATCACCATTCTATGCATCGATATGACTTAAGTTTTGGCCAAGCCGGGTTGCCTGGCTCCTGTGCTTACCCCTACGTTCCCGATTGTTCGGCTAGGAGGTAAAGGGAGCACCTCTGCGATTGTTACTGCCGGGTCAGCCGGATGTGTACCTCGGACTGGGTGAAGCCGAAGGCTAGCGTTCTTAAGGGAATATTCGGTCGGTGACCTGAAAGATGATTTATTACTTACCTATTTATCTGCCCCCAGATGCTTTTTCTGCTATTTTCGCAGTCTGGACATGCACTTTAGGGCATACCTCCCAGGGAAAGGAACCCTTAACGGAACTATTCTCCCTGGAAGATGTTTCTTACTAACCATGTAATATAACATAGCTAGTTGGGCACTTGTATGATAAAGCAATTATGACCCCTACGCCTTGTCTCCATGCATGCCCCGGTTCTTTTATAACCATAAGGGTATTCGGACACACTCCGGACTGTTGGGTCCCGAGGTTGAAGCAAAAAGGTCCGCAAAGACAAACGATCTACAATCCGGCTAGAAGGCATTTTACATGTCATTTTAAAATTACATCGTCAAACTGACTGATTGTACTCCTCTTCAATCCCATCTAACAGGCTGTCTAATTTACAGTCCTGTTGGGAATATTTCGCGGCCAACTCTACTTGGCCGTACATCAGGCTCACAGGGATCTCCTTCCCATCGGGCCCCACAGGTCGGACCTCGGCCATGTGGTTTGGGTCATCCTTCGGGTACCGCGTCTTCACCATGGCCCAGGCCTCCTTGGTGCCTTGACGGCAGGCCGATATCTTCCACAGACGGAGACGCCGCCGTACTCCCTGAAGCTTCTCAGCAAGCCCTCCAAGACCCTCGGGTAGGGAGACGGAAGGCCATAAGGCCTGACGCCGCTCATCGCCTGCCGAACATGTTCGTGCAGTTGCAGCAGCTCAGGAAGAGGGTCCCCCGTGGAACCAGGCATCTCCTCCGCCGGACGACCTGTGAGCACGCCTACAGACACATTTCCGTCAATCGACTTCCTCGCCGAACTCTTCTTTTCAAAAGAGTTTGTTCAAGCACTTACTATAAATGCCGCGACGAAGCCGCCGATTCTCCTTTACGGAGTTAGACAGTTGGACCCGAACATCTTTTAGTTCTTCGCCCAGCTGGATGTTGGCATCTTGGAGTTTGTTCCTCTCCTGCTGCACCCTCATAAGCACCTTCTCGCCGGCCTTCAACTGGTGCAGCAGATGTTGCTTGTCCGGATCTAGTCCGGCACCCTCTGCAATATTATTGTCAGACTATACACACACGCCGCACTTCATAAACTACTTCTTTTCAAAATATGAATTACCAGAGGGGGTCTCCGTGGCTCCCCCGGCAGCGGCCAGTGCGGCCTCAAGTTGGGCCTTGCATTCTTGAAGCTCCTGGGACAGGTGGGTATTCTTCTCGGTAAGATCCTGCATAACAAATGATCCTTAAATCAGTTAGTTTAACTATTTTAAGTCTCAGGGGCTACTGGCATATATAACTATTAAAATTCCTCACCCGTATGTCTTTTACATACTGCTTCGTGGCTCTGGTTAAACCATCTTGAGCAGCACGGAGGTGCGCGTCTCCCGCATTAAAGGCATTCAACGCCTCTAGGGAGAAACACGCGTCATGAAAAACTGTCCGACAGCGCCTGTGATTCATGGCGCTCTCCACCTCAGACCTGGTGGCAGACAACCTGTCGGCATCCTCCGTTGGAGGAGCATCCGGCTCGCGCCTTGCGCTCGCCTCCCCCTCCAGACCAGGCGTTGGAGCCTGGCTGGCGGAGGCTTGGTTGGCACCCTCTCCGGACTCAGTCCGGCGAGCGCTCTTTCTCCTGGAAGAATCATGAGCATTAATATACCTCGCAGGAGTCTTTTCCTTAAAAGACAATGGTGCATCATACTTTTGCGGCGACGTTTCGATTCGCGCCGCACTCCTCTTCCGCCTGCTAGGCCGCACTGACCTCGTTTGCTTAGTCGCCACGGGCTCGGCTTCCCGCCGTAAAGGCACCTCCTGCGAAGCACCATTGGTACACGGTGGTCAGAAATAAGCATTAAAAAAGTAACGGTGTCAGGACTTTGGTCGTACTCACCTGGGAAGCCGGACATAAACCGGGACAGTTAGCCGTAATGGCGACTAAAGCATTGTCTATGCTGAGCTGGTGGAACACCCCGTCAATCAAATCCACCTTTATGTCCGGATCCTCTTCAGAGGCCGGATCAAGGGATCTTCCTGGATCCTCGGGTTGTGGAGTTGGGCTTTCTATGCCCTCCACATCCCGGCGTAGTTCCTGCGTCGAAATCATTAAGTAAGACACTTATCTTTGAAAGCACGGATCAGACATATAAGCGTCCGCTTACCCAGCTCCGAGGGTTATTCATGGAGAATCCATTCAGTGGATTCGTGCGGAGAAAGTCCTCCTTCTCCCCCTTGTACAAGCTGGACAGGATCTTCACCAGATCGGCAGCCGATCCCGGCCCCGTGTGGCCATGATGGGTGGCGTCATTATCCCCGTTGAAATCCCACATGGGGTGGCCCCTATATTGGAGCGGCTACACCCCTCGCATAATGCATGTGGCCATGACTCGAATCATGGTTAATCCGGAATAGGCTAGTAACCGTATCCGGCCCATCAGATAGTGGACGCTCCTGTCATCTTCCCGTTGAGGGCTCCGTGGGTGCCAACTCAGGCGTTTCTTCAGAGGAGCGTTGCTAAACTCCGGGAGACCGATCCGAACTGGATCCGGCAGTGGGGCGTCTTCCATATAGAACCACTCCAAAGGCCAGTCTTCGACGCCTTTTTCGGGGTTCCGGATAGGTATCCGGTCCTGGCGATGCGCCATATTTTGGCTCCGCCCACTTGATATATCGATCCCTCATGAGAACGGGGTACGAGGCAAAACAGCCTCTTCCACAGCGCAAAATGGGGCTCGATGCCCAAGAACAGCTCGCAAAGAGCTACAAAGCCCGCGATGTGCAAAATGGAGGCAGGCGTGAGGTGGTGAAGTTGGAGTCCATAGAACTCCAGGAGCCCCCAGAGAAACGGATGTATGGGAAATCTGAGTCCCCTTATTAAGTAGGGGACAAAGCATACCCGCTCTCCTTTGGAGGGATTGGGGACGCTCTCCGCCTGCTTCCCACCCTTGTAGGTGGCCAGTCCGGCTCGAACCGGAACCATAAAGGCTGGGGGAAGGTATCCCTCTGCTTGAAGCATCACTAAGTCGCTATGCGGGACTGAGCATCTCCTCCAATCTCCTGGCTGACGACTGGGAGCGCGAGAAGAGGAGCCACGTCAACTATCCATGATGGAATGGATTTCTTGTCAGATGCGCCTCGATGAGTACTTGCGGAAGGAGGATGGTGTGATTTGGATCTGGATCCTCGCCTCTCTTATAGGCAGCTTATTCGCGCAGCTAGGGGGTAAAATGTAAGAATACCCTAGCTTCTCGCATTCGTACAACACGTGGAAGAAGGCCATTATTGGACGTGGAAGCCAAGGAGCGCAACATTTATGAAGCAACTGGACACTATCCGGCAAACAAATGGAGCGTGAAGGAGAACCCGCCTTGCAAACGCCAAAGACAACATACGCGCCGGACTCGTCGTCATTGAAGCCTGGTTCGGGGGCTACTGAGGGAGTCCTGAACTAGGGGGTGTCCGGATAGCCGGACTATTATCATCGCCCGGACTCCAAGACTATGAAGATACAAGATTGAAGACTTCGTCCCGTGTCCGGATGGGACTTTCCTTGGCGTGGAGGGCAAGCTTGGCGATACGGATATGTAGATCTCCTACCATTGTAACCGACTCTGTGTAACCCTAGCCCTCTCCGGTGTCTATATAAACCGGATGGCTTTAGTCCGTAGGACGAACAACAATCATACCATAGGCTAGCTTCTAGGGTTTAGCCTCCTTGATCTCATGGTAGATCTACTCTTGTAACACACCTCATCAATATTAATCAAGCAGGACGTAGGGTTTTACCTCCATCAAGAGGGCCCGAACCTGGGTAAAACATCGTGTCCCTTGTCTCCTGTTACCATCCGCCTAGACGCACAGTTCGGGACCCCCTACCCGAGATCCGCCGGTTTTGACACCGACAGGAGGCATGAGTGCACCTCCGGCCGCCATGGGCGGAATGTCTTTCGATGTGCCTCCTCACACACATTCCCATGAAGATGCCGTTGAAGATCTTGCCAACACCATCGGAGCTTCACGTGATGCGGTGCGTGATGAGGAGAGGGAGGAAGATTCATCTTCGGAGGCGTAAGAATCGTCTTCGAAAGATGATAACGAAGATGAGGAAGAGGATTGATGTGTCTTTCATTTGTGTCTTGAACTTGATTTGCATTTTGAACTTGGTTGGATGAACTTGTGGGCATGATTTTGAACTTGTGGGCATGAACTTGTATTCATCAACTTGTTTGTGTAAAATTTTATATGTCATGTTCATTGCATTTTGAATGTTTCAAATTCATTTTGTGTCCAAAATGTCATATACGCAAAGCCCCGGCGAGTTGCGTGCGCTGCATTTTTTGCGCGCTGCTGGAGTGGCGCGCCCGCGCGCTGCATTTTAGCGCGGCTGTTGAAACCAGCGCTGGCGGCTGCGCTAAATCAACCGAAGCGCGCGCGGCAAACTAGGATTTTGCGCGCGGCACGAAGCACGGCTGTTGGACATGCTCTAAGGTGTATCCAGGGAAAAGCTGAATGATGGACGTTTAACTTGCGTAGAACAGAAGCCGGCTCGGCGAAACTAAACAATTACAGATCTTACATAAATGTAGATTTATCGGCGGGATCTAGTATAGACCTTCGAGACTAGAAGGGGAACAGTCTTTCATTACATGTGCTTTCGAAGATGATTTAGAAGCTTTACATGAGGGTCTCCTGCTTAGTGCGGATGTCCTGCACGCAGCGGCAGCTGCACACAGCGCATCGACGGCAGTGCTGCGTGAGGTGATCCATGCAAAATAATTTAGGCTTTCAGATTGGATCGCTGAACAGCGACACCGCTCGGGTCGCCCCCCGCTGGGGCGACTCGGGCTCCCCAACCCTAGCCGCCGCCGGGGCCTAGCCCATCCTCCTCCTCTCCTCCCGCCGCCGCCGGAGGACGCCGCCGGCTTGCGCCCGGAGGCCGATGGCGGTGGCGGGGGCTCTTCCTCCCTCCGGCGTCTTAGGGGTGGCGGGACCCCAACATGCGTGGAGGTGCAGCAGATCTAGAAGCGACGACGTTGGCTTCGACAGCGGCGGCGGTTGGCCCTACCTCGGGCCACGGGCGGCTGCTGCGGTGGCTGGCCTGGATCGGGCGGCGGCGCGATGCGGTCTTCGGCGGAATGTCATCTGGTTATAGATCGGTGGCGGCGTCGAGGGCCTGGTGGACTGCTTGGCGGCACCCATGGCAGAACTGTTTTGGCCGGTGTAGCCAGTGGCGGTGGTCATCTTCTTCGTCGGTGGTGGCCAGCTAGAAGCTTGGTAATCGGATCTTGAGATCCATCATCTAGTCGTGGCTGCGATTTGGGGAGACATGGTTGCCGGTGAAAACCGAGCTGACGGCAGGCGATGGCGGCATTCTACACCGTTACCTTGATGAAGGCATCATCGTGTAACTACTTCCGACCCACTCGTGCTGCTCCGGGGGAAACCCTAGGATCTGGTGTTCCAGATCGGATGATGGCGGCACTGCGGTGTCGTTTCTCTCTTGGGAGCATCATTTGTGGAGCAGCGCTGGAAGTCAGAGGCAAGAGGTGGAGCGGCTTCGTCTTGCACGGTGCTTCGGTGGAGATGTCAAGTCATGCCTGACCGACAGGTGCTACGCTTGGTCATGCCTGGTCGGCCGGTGCTACGCACGACAGAACCTCCAAGGACTTCAAGCTGTGTCGGCTGGTGATACTTGGCAGCATGACGCTGAGGTGTATCAGTGGCGACCGCGACGTGTTCAGCTGTTTGCGCGCAGGGAGGAGGTGCCGTTGGGCGCCGTGGTGGCGTCGACGATAGCTGGACCGAGCAAGGTTGATGCATCAATACAGTTCTGAAGATGGAGCGGTGGCAGTTGGCGGCGGCGTCCTCTGAGAGCACGCCGGACCAGTGTATACCCCAGACCCGACAAGTACCTGCATTTTTAAAAAAAATGCAAAATAATTTATCGAAGTGAGTAAAGCGAACATCCATCGCTCCATACCAGCAAATACATCGCCCACGTCGGTTTGGTGGGCTCTCCCGGGTACAGATTTGACATACATAGGGCCCGGTCCGTGCAAAGCATGCAGGGTGGTACGAGCAGGTCGGCGACCACAAACCCCTGGTCAACATTGGCGGCGGCGTGCGTGTGTCGTGCTCCGCATGCAGGGGACACCTCCTCCGGCGTGTATGACGACTTCGCTCTCATTGAACTTGCTTGGGACGTCGATGAAGTGTGCAACGTCGGCTCGAATGCTCCCGTTTAGTGATTTAGCGTCGTAGCAAGTTTGCTTATGTGCGTGTGCTGTTGGATGTTGGACTGTGATTTTGTTTTATCCGCAAATGTATTGAGCCCTGGTCTGGAATAAATTCTAGATAGATTTTCAAGCTACTTATGGATGGAAACATGCTAATCATCCACACATGTGTTTTTGTGCGTTGACTGAAAACTCTCTTGCACGGTGACGCGGTGCAGACCGATGCATGTGCGCCATGATGACCTTTTTCAGCATCTCTTCTGCTCCCTGCAACAGCTACAAGCAGCTACGCCGCATACTACGCAACCCCTATGGCCTATTGGACTTTTACGGGCCCCAGTACGTACTTGCGTGCAGATGCGCCTCCAAAAGCAAAGCAATGTGGGATCAGTTGCTGTGCGTGCTCTCGTCTGGACGTCTCACTTCCTACCGATTGTTTGTGCGTGGTCAACCAACGGCAGCTTATCACTGATGTGTTGCTGTGAGCATTTGAACTACTGCCGCTCCTGCACTCGTGTATCTTTTGAAAATGCATTTTAACCTTTTAAAGAAACATATGGTAGAAAATGGATTAATGATGCGTTGGTGTGGTTGGGCAGAGGTAGTAACCCTCCACAACCTCAAACTCCACAACTCCACAACCCCAAACCAGCGGCCGACATACGTTCGCCTCGACAGCTTCTACTTCTGGTCGCTAAAGCTGGCTGAAAGCCAATTTGCGTGACTGGCCCATTAGTGCTGCAGCCCATTTATGCCACTTGCCCACGAAGGGATGAGGTCACAAGGACACGAGGGGAGGAAACAGAGCGAACCGGTATCTTGCAATTCACTTGGCGGTGGCATTACACTGTAATATTTGACAACTCCAGCTTCCCTGTTTTGGTGGAGCGCCGATTTCCCAGCTCCTCGACTCCTCACATTTTGTACTGAGAAAATAGCCAGCTTCTTTCAGGAAACTCCAGGAGTTTGACCGTTCGGTTCAACTCTGGACGCGGAGTCGGAGGAGTCAGGAGTTGGAGAGCTCCCGAACACGCTAAGTAGCACGCTCGTCTGCACCGCATCGCAACGTGCAGTGATGCACTTCTCGTCTCCTATTGGCCCTACAATAGTGAAACATAGTTGTTGAGTCAGACTCAGCTCAGGCAGTGAAGGAGATTACATCCGGGAAGATGACTTCAATGCATGCAGGAAACATTGATGATATTCTGACGTTGTTGGTGATCAAGAGATTAAATGTGACAAGATTAGTTGGAATCAGAATGCGCTTTGTGACGCTTGGTACGTTATGTTGAAACTTCTGGTATGGCTGGGATCCTACCCACCACATGATCTTGTATCTCACTACTGGAATCCAGTTATTTGCCGTCTGCCAGTTCTTTGCCGTCAGCTGGATGACGGCAAAGAAGGTCTTTGCCGTCTGCTTACATAAAACGGACGGCAAAGAACTGGCTGATGGCAAAGAAGGTATTTGCCATCAACCAGTTCTTTAAAAAGGAGGTGGGCCCCACCAACGAGCAGCTACAAAAACAAAGATTCTTTGCCATCCGTTTACGGACGGCAAAGGGATTAACCTAACTAACGGCTGCCGACACCCTGCCCCGATCCCCGTCTCTCTCTCTCTCTCTGTCCGCGCGCCTCTCCTCGACGAGACCACCGCTGCCCCACCACCTGCCGCCGCCCTCTTGCCCCGTCGCCCCACCACCCACCGCCGCCCCCTCGCCCCTCGCCCCTCGCCCCGTCGCCCCACCACCCGCCGCTGCCGCCCCTAGCCCCTCGCCCCGTTGCCCCACCACTCGCCGCCCTGGCCCCGTCGCCCCACCTGCCGTCGCCGCCCCCTCGCCCGTCGCCCCATCGCCCGCCACGGCCGCCCCCTCCAGGGCCGCCGCCCCCAGCCGCCGCGGCCCCCTCCACCGGGTCATCGCCGCCCCGACCCGTCGAGGCCGCCCCCTCCACGGGCTGCCGCCCCCAGCCGCCGCGGCCCCCCTCCATCGGGTCGCCGCCGCCCGCACCCGCCGCCGCGGCCTCCCCCTCAACGGGCCGACACTCATAACTCGTTCTATCATCTCGACTGCGTAATCTTGTCCT